>NW_011967195.1:337732-347516 GCF_000949405.1 Vollenhovia emeryi
GAAAATTTGTGCGTACTACTGCAAATTAATCAGCCGGAAATATTTTCGTAATACGTGCACGCTTAACATAAAATACATTGCTTGTATAGTAATTACGGACACCGCAATGGAAAATATATCGCTGGCGGCTATGCGTGTAATCTAGATATACGACAGTCTCAGATAATTCTACCTAGCAATCCATATATGGTGCAATTAATTCCCTCTTAGCGCACTTGCCAGAAACATGCATAGTTGTTCCGCAATTAATTTCCATCTCGCTAAAGAGATTCTGCTGCGGGCGAAGCTTTAAAGCGATATCTTCGAATCTGTGAAATTTTATTCGTAGATACACGTACCGTTTTTTGATACATCATCTAGTCCAGTTAAAATAGCCTAAATTATATAAAAAAAAAACCTGAAACCTTGTGCGTGCGAGCTCATTTATTCTATTTGCACGAGTTTCGTTTGATTTTACTCTATTCCACGTTTGCGACTTTAGATAACATTTTATGCGTAAGTAATATGTAAATGTGTTACACATTCATATTCGCTCTATTGAATTGGTTTAATAGATGCGTTTCTTATTGTAATTTGTAAATCAAGTTGGTTTGCACATCTCAACCACTTCCTATTAACAATAATTAAGCGTTGTAGTCGACATTAATCGGCCAGTGTTTTTAATACAGGAAACTTATTGCGAAAAATATTACCTCAGCCAGAGTTTGAACCTGGACTTCCCTACTCTCTAGGCGGGCGTCTTATTAAATTAATAAATGTAACAGATGTCTCGTACAATGATTTTATCATTTTAATACCCAGAAGAAAGATTCCTTACAATCAGTGGTGAAAGCTTTAAAGATCAAAGGCGTTATCAGCGTCGTCGCCTCCCAATATCACCTGACTGAAAAAAGAAAACGGGCGAGTGGGAATGGATTTGCCTCGTTTGCATATCGCAGGTGCAAACCATCCGGTCATGTATCCAAGCACGCGTGTCCCTGTGTACGTGCAAGTGCCAACGGAAAACACGAGAGATCGCCGCGCGATCTCCAATAATATTGCATTACCTTTCCTCGCGCTGTCATCGTCGTAGAGGGTAGAGTCGGCCGGTAAGGCCAGCGCGAACAGCGGGAAAGAGAGCTTATCTCGCCGGTACATACGCGGGAAAGGCGGTTCGCCCTCGGGAGGGGGAGGTAGCCCGATATCCCAACGTTCACGAAGGACTCGAAAAATATTCTCGCCCGTGGGGACGCATCTCGCGCGCGAATCTCGCTTTATGTGCAATCGCGCCGCGTTCGTGTCCGCGCACACCTCGTCGACGATTGCCGACACGTTGGATAGAGGTATACGGCGATCTATATGATGTCAGGGGCTCTCGTCTTTCCTTCCACGTATAGGTTTTTCAACGAATTAAAGTCTCTCTCTCTCTCTCTCCCCTCTCTCTCGACTGCCAAGCAGTTCTCATTGTCAGATCGTAAGCAACGGGAAGAATTTTGCTGTAGTTGTGCGGAACTGCACGAATTGTTCCATGATAAATTTCACGCGGCGGAAGCTCTCGTACTGGAAAGTTTAGACTTCGCGGAAAATTTCGAGTCACGAAAATATACACGCGATACCCTGGAATTGCCACGGATACCCGTTTCCTTTTTATTATAGCCGTATATCGATCGGTCTACGCTGCACACCGTTTCAATAGTCGGAGTATCTTGAGTCCCACAGTCTACCGCTGGAACGAAATTAGTTCGTTGATGTGGGACATAGCTGAACTCAAAACCGTGGGCTATATTAGAAACTCTGTAATATGTCGCTGTAGGACTGTAGACTCTGACACTACCAACATTCGCCACATGCTTTAGGAAAGCGCAAATTGCGGTTTCCAGAGATTACCGGGGGCAAGGAGAGCGTGCCAATATGTTATGGATCTTCCGAATGAGGGTTGTAAGTCGAAAGTTTTCATAACTCGCCATTTCAACTTGTAAAAATGTACCAACATCTTTTGTTCTTGATAATGTATCGAGCAATGATTGCTCTTAAATCGCAATATCAAAATTGAATTACAAATTTGCGAAAAGAATTCAATTTTTAAATATCGATAAAGCACGTAGGCTTCCCATCTGTATTCTTCTGCTATTTTCATTACTCCATGGATGCAAAATGTGTAAGATTTTTACAAGTAGTAATGATACGTAATTTTGTATTCCAAAATAATATTTTAAAAAATTAACCAAATGTAAATGTTTAATAACGTCTCTAGCAGAAGGACTTTGCAGAGGCGGTGAATAAACGATATTACGAAAAGCGAGAGCAGAGGTGCGATTCTTCCAATTTTAGTTAACGTCGTTGAAACTCGAGCACTAAATTTATCTTGCTTTCAGATCGGCCAACACTGATAGTAACTGCTTTTACGGCAAGGCACTTGTTCGGCGAGTTGTTTAAGCCAAACGGAGTGGAGGACACGTTTCTCATTCATCGAGGCGAATATCCTCGAGGTGCGCGAGAGCTATACACGTTTTAGCCATCCTGCCGTCTTTTCTCAACATTCTGCTTTCTTGTTCGCCTGACGATGTAAGACGGGGACCGAGCGTATAAGACGTCATTTCCGGATTTGACAGCCTCGCATAAATTACATGCGCGTTGTATACACGTGTGTCGCCGAGAGAAAGAAGATGGGTAGCCCAGTTTATTCACGGCGGGTCAAATGCACCGCTGGGAAGGAGCTGCGAGACGGAAGAGTGCATCGCGCGCCTGGATTCAGTTTTTCACTTTTTCGCCACGATAAAACTGGCAGCGTCCTCGATAACGCGGAAGCTTTCATAATCTTGCGGGAAATGCCTCTTATACTTGGCAAACTCGATTCTTTCTGCGCGCACGGCGGAGATGCAGTTCGATCGCTGAAATCATTTTGCGATCGGACGGCAAAATGATTACGACCGAGGGGTAAACCGCTGAGGGCATTGCGTGTTACATATTTGTGGCATTACCGGGCGTTAGGCCTTGCTGGGGCATTATAAAGATAAAATAAGATAAATTAGATAAATTAGATAAAGTAATGCCCACTGGGCACTAGTGGGCATTGGTGTGCAGGATTTTGGTTGGCGTTTTTCCCCTCGATTACAACCGTGTCCGATTAGAATAATCAATACTTGTTTTGGGAATTTATGTGTACAAAAAGATACACAAAGAGATCTGTTTCAATCAAGTATATTAATAATCTTTAAAGAATGTTTTATGCGTGAGCATTATGTCCGTGAGAAGCAATAGCTACAAATGAAAGCTTAAATAAATTTATAGCGAGCTTAAGTGAGATCTAAAAATATGAACGTACAATGAGCTAGTTTGTTTGCTACAAACCTCGTATCTTACATCATAATGTGTCTTTATGCATGTACGGGAGAAAAAGATTAGATACCCGGTGTAAGAATAAATGTCTCGCGTAAGAATATGCAATGCATACGGTGAAAATTTAATGAAAAATAACATTTTTATCCCTTTTAGCTACGATCAAGCTACCTTTCAGTAACTTTAATTTCTTATTTCAACAATAAAGCTCTCTCATAATTCGGTAACTCGTATAATCCTGCAATGTTTAAACTTGATTCTCTGCATGTAGGTTTATTTGAAAACGAATTTGAAAGTATGAACTTTTGGCCATGTATACATATAAAACTTAAAATTCCCAAACGTGCAAGTTACATAAAACCAATGATAAATCCACAAACGTCTGATGACGTTCAAATTGTGAGCATTAAGAGGCGTTTATAGGAAAAGGATATGATTCACAGAGACATAAATATCTAAAATCTAAGTAAAAATTGAAATCTAAGATATCTAGAAAACCAAGAAAATGTACGATCTAAAAAGTCTTCTACGAGCCAGGCAAGAAGAAATTTACCATTTAAGGAACTGAGAGTCTTAGAGTCAGAGACGAAAATAACCTAGACTTTAAGAAGTCTAGAACCAGATAAATCGAGATTGCAGTTTCCAGGAAAGCAGAGAGAACGATGATGCTCCTCGAGGATGCTCTTAGCAAGCGCACCGATGCAATAACTTTCGTTACATTTTTGCGGGGATAATTGTACCTCCGAACTATCTGGCGGTTGTTCACGTCGGATAGGATCGTTTAAGAGTCGACAATACACCGTTGAAAAGGATGGTGGCTTTTCACAGGCAGACGACCAGAGACCACGATATAAGAACCTCTTAAGCACCAAAACTTTATACTTGGGATAATAGCGCGTCTGAATAATGAGATAGATAAGTGACGTAATTTGTCATTCGTGGAAATAATCGGTTAACTCGAGTGAGCGAAGGGACTCGTTGTTAGAAAAAGAACTCTCGCTTTTACGAAAAGAACAGACGTACGATTTGTGCCGCACGGATTAATATTACTCACTGGCAGAAATTATATGATAATTATCTTCACCGCAAACATCGGCGTCCACGAGGTAACAAAAATAGAAGAAAAATACAGATGAGAAGCCTGCATAGAAATGTCTTATCGATATTTAAAAATCGATAAATTCTTTTCGCAAACTTTGTAATTGAATTTTAATATTATGATTTGAAAGCAATCATTGTCCGCTTGGTAAAAAGATATTATACATACATTAACAAGAACAAAAAGTGTTATTTATGACTTTAAGTACGGAAAAGGGAGAAAGAGAAAGGCAGAATATCGAGGACAATCGAAGGAGTACCTGTTATTGCAAAGGCCTTTGTGAAATATCATGGGGAGTTAAACAGATCTTGCAGAAACAAGTGCTGATCCAGCTATTTTATTTTTCTTGTCATTCTCTACTCGATTTCCTCGTCTTAACAATGCGGACAGACATGAAATCTTTTGTTCCCTAATACCGGTACCGTAATAATTTAAATACTGTGTATGATCGGTAAAATATTAATGACACTATTTTTTATATATAATTTGAAGACTATATGACGCGCGCAGGTTACGCATAAGCATATTATATAACTTTAATCACTTTTCGTAGGATTAAATTTTAAAAAGTAATAATTTTAAATACATAATATAATAAAAAATTATGCCCCCAATAATCCTTATGAATAATATCCTGGATTTAACGAATGGAGCTTCCGCTTTAAATTCTGTTGTAAAACGAGAATTCATTCACGTTGATGAAGTGATATTTCGAGATTCGTCGTACGTACATTTACTTTTTATGTTAAATATCGACTGTGAGATAGACCCGAATTAACTTCTCGCATCGCCTTTTATAGAATTTCCGATACCTAAATATGGATGCCGGCGTAACGATTTCAGGGAAGCCACCTAAATGCGCTTGGCGCGATTTCAATTTCAAAGCGGGGGAAAGCTCTTTAAAGCGGTATGCCGATTCCACGCGATTAAGCTATCAAGAGACAATTCTTGCCTGTACTACTCCAGGGTGGGAAATACTTTACACTTTATTGGTTTCACCCTATTAAAAGAAAATTTCCCCTCATTAATTCTATTAAAAATTCCACCCAAATTCTTCATTGCGGTTGTGTTACACCAAGCGTATCCAAGAAATTAATATTAAATCGGTAACTATATATTTACTTTAATAATAACTATACTATCAATTTTAGTCTAATGATCAACTTTAATGCCAATAATATTGCAATATAAGTACCTTTTGGAAATTGGCGTAATTTTTCAACAATAATATAACTAGTTGGAATAAAACACCGATAAGGTATCGCTAAGATCGAGGGGAAAGATCGCTGAGGGTATTGTGGTGTACAGATTTGCGGCATTACTGGGCATTAAGCCTTGCTGGGGCATTAAAGATAAATAAGATCAAATAAGATAAAACAAGATAAATTAGATAAAATAATGTCCACTGGGTATTAGTGGGCATTGGTGTACAAGAGTTTGGTCAGCGGTTTGCCCATCGACTAACAATAAGATATTTCCGCTATAAAATTATAATATATTACATTCTTTTACTCGCGGTATAATCGTGTAACAATCGTGATTTTACAAATTACAATCCTCGAATGATACAACATTCGTCGGAAAGCCACCCTTTCATCGTAGCGATAGAAATACTCTCCTATTGTAATCACCAACACAAAGAAGCCAAGCTACCCTTATCGCGTGTCTCTTTTAAACTGCCATCACGTAGGCCTGAATAATACTTCCTTCTCACCTAGTGGACGGCAGTGTGCACGCACGAAAAATCCTTTTTATTGTGGCAGGCAGTTGCATGTCTACAAGTCTACGGGCGCGTACACGTTCCCAGCACTGCTGATTATCGCGCGACCATTACTTACTCTTTCTCTCTCTCCCGCCTTTCCTTACTATGTAGTTCTTATACTAGTTTCGGAAAAAAAACGCGACACCTTCATAGAGTCGTTGAGTAGCGCGAGTAAACGTGCATCGCGAGAGAGGGGCGTTCCCGATTAAAAACGATCGTAAAAGAGTGTCCGACCGATGTAACTTTTTCTCTAGCACGATTCCGGAATGTGATTTCGTGCGGCTTAGATCTCCCGCCGTATATCACGGCATAGCATTAAGATGTTAAATATAAATTACTTTTAGTTATTTAGGACGGAAATAAATCACTGTGTAGAGAAAAATCCACCATTTCCCAACGTCTCGTCCAACCGTCATTATATTTCATCAATTCCTTCGGTTCTTCGTTACCATCAAATTTCAACAACTAATTATCTCATTTATCCACATTGGCAAAAAAATAAAATGCGGATTTATTAATTCTTTTTCGTGTAAATCATTTGCAGAAATAAAAGGCGAGAAATGAATGAGATATTCATTCGTAAGTAATGTATTCAAACTCAAAGATTCTAATCTTGTTATTAACTAGAGAATAGAAAATTATACGTCAATTCAATAAACAGTAAAGACGTACTGTTCTCCTAATTCCAAGTTCCCACTGTGTCCACATGCCATGCGTTTCGTGTTGACAATTACGCGTGCCTACGCGCGAGGTATGGAAACAATTTCATGGATTTTGGTGAAGAATGTGAATACACACGCGTATAACTACAAGCACGATTAGGATGCACACGTAATTATTATTGTCACGCATTATGGAATGTGCTCTCGCTTTAGCGTTTTTCTCCGACTGTATATAAATCATTATATATAACTATAATAATTGTAATTTTACATGTAATTGTTTTACTGTGCGGGCAAGGAACAAAAGTAGTTTGACACATTTTACATAATGATTAATAATTCGTTAGGAATGCGAGGTCAATTTCTTCCGCCTTTCTTTCTTTTCCTTCGCAGAGAATGTGGACAAATGAATGTATACGTATGCTGTCGCGGTATGCTAAAACAGTTTTAAAAAAACATGGTACATTTTTATTTTCTCTTTTCTCTGTCCGCGAGAGTGCTATGGAAAAGTAATGACAATGTAGATTAATAAAACTTTTCGTACGCCAAATGTCTGAATAAAGAAAGAGCTGGGAGGGCCAGAAATGTGTACTCTCAAAATTTATTTCGCCATGTCGCTTTTATGGCGATATGGGTGGCATGCGTGGCGCTGTCACTATCTAATATAAATATCCGAAGCTACGTGTGTTTCCCACTCTTCATGAAAATATCTCTTTCGTCATTTTTACGAATCCCCCGTGCTACGTTGCTTTTCATTCGTCAACCAACCGAAAGACCGCGTTTGTTTAACACGTTGTTTGAGAACATTTGCTTGTATTACTGTTGCGCGCGTTCCCTTTTTGTCTTTCGCATTGTATCCCTACAACGTTTCTTTCCCTCATCGTCAGCGGTTGACCAAGCGAGTCAGCCGCCGCATCCACTTTTCCTTTTCTGATGCGGCTTGAACGCGGCGCATTGATGAAAATCTCACCGCGCGCCATGCCTTAACGAGCAGTAGACTGGAAAATGCATGACGCTATTTTTGCGCACGTACCGCATCTTCCACGTATTTCCATATTTCCGCCGCCGGGCTTTCTCTCGCGCTTCCAGACTTCCTCTTTCTCTCGCCGCTAACGACTCGCACGATGGCCGTACGTGTGTACGAGCACGCACGCGTGAGTTCGGAATAAACGAGCGATTCTTGTTGCACTTGAAGACTCACCGAGTAATGTCGAGAATTTTAATTAGAAGCACTTTCGTCACGTGTACGTATAACAGGTGTCTGTTAAAAGTTTCGATACGCATGCATACCCGTGCAGTCTCTCTCTCTCTCCCTCCTTTGTTCCACACCTTTTATCTATGAACGACTGAGCAAAATCCCAGGTTGCGGATATACATACCTATACAGCTATGACTACGTCGTTTTATACGTCAGATTTATTTTAAAGGCGATAAGTACGGTTGAATCTAATTCAGTACGTTAGTTTTTTCAAGGTAGTATCCTAGTTTCTTCAAAGAGCGAGAATCGTATTTCCCTCAAAATGCGATAAACTATGAACATTTAACGAGGGAGCCAGTGACTTATTTTCGCTCCGACTTTTTTTTACATAACATTTTCGCTTTCGTATTTTCGCTTCTCCATTTCGTCTGGAAATTCGATGTTTGATGTGCACACGGGCATATGCGCAAACAGGTAAACCCAGCAAGACGGTTTCGCGCGCTAAAAAGGATTTCTCTCAAGACGAATATATATCCGCCTACCAGCGCGGCAAGTTATTTTTCCTAGAGAAGTAAACGGGAGAGAATAAAATTTTTAGCTGCGGATTTTCTATTTCGCTCTCTATCTGCAAGCGTTTTCCGGGATTATCCGCGACATTATGTGCGCGTGCATACCGGCGCATCTTTATCTAGGCTATCTTATTTTCTTTCTACCGGCTTTCCTTCGAGTGTCGGCACATTCATCACGCGAAAAGAATTATTTACCTAGCGCCATTCATCCAATGCATCTTATTATATATTTTCGGAGGTGAGTAAGCCGGATGTCTTCACAGAAAAATATTTATCGCATACTTTGCTGGCGTAATTTCCAGAGATTGTATTTAGCTAAACTTTACAAGAAGTCGAAATCAATTTAATTAATTCATAATTTGAAAATTTATAATGGCAAAACGCGCGCTTCGCGCGCGCAGTTTGTGGTCGAGCATTGTATATTTTTAAGAATTTGTATACATGTAAAGAAGTAATTGTATGCGCAACGTCACTTTAAAATAAAAAATAATTTGTCACTCACTGATACGCAACAGCAGAGTTGTACATCGTCAACTGTGTATGTTAAACTGTAAAAATACAAATATGTATATGATTATTACAGACTAATTATACAAAATCGAAATGATTGTATTACATATACTTTATATTTTATATTAAAAAAAATTGGTATTTATTAAAATAATTATCTAGAATACTGAAAGTCTTTCTTTTAAATATAAACTCACAAAATTTTATACGTATGATTTTGTCTCTAACACTTATTCGAATCCTCGTTCGAATCATTTGAATAAATAAAATAAAAACACAGAACAGATGCTTTATTTTGTACAAGTAGCAAATAACATAAAAATGTAAGACACTCACCTCACCGATTTCTCCGCTGTTGCCCGATGCCTCCTCGGCCTCTTCCTCCTCTCAGATTTCCTTGTTGCATTCACACAACACTAACTCGCGAAATTTCGGCCCTCCCGTACGCGATGTGAGATACCGCGAAACGCACGAAATATTGAAAAACGACAGAGCGAATTACAGCGCGAACGCCGAAATCACACACAAATTTCACGCACAAGTTTCTCTCTTTTCCCGAAAATAGAACGGATTACACGAAATCGACAGATAATTAAAAGCGCGGTGCGTAAACGTGATGTAACCGCGACAAAGTACCACGGTTCACATTCATATTTTAGATGAGTT
>NW_011967195.1:348488-372781 GCF_000949405.1 Vollenhovia emeryi
AGTCTCGTGAAATACCTATGTACGTTGATAAAGAGCCGTCGCCTCAACACGCAATTCGTTTCTCATTACAAGTTGTAGGAACTTAATAATCGAGGAACGTTACTCGTTACTGATAAAGGTGTACAAATCGATTGCGTTTTATCCCTACATTCGTCGCGATCGAGTCTTGGAAACCGATAACGCAAAAGTAATAGCACGCACGGAGCGACTCTCGCCACTGCCTGCCGGGTCGACGTTCGGCGAGCGAGTGATACCGCAGCGACCTTCACGTGCACGATGGCACGCAAAAACATCGTACGTCACCGTGCCGAGAGACAAACAACAAAAAAAAAACGTTGAGAATTCGTTGTCCCGCCTACGAAATTGAAAATTCCATACCTAATATTTCTAATTTGTTCCGTGGCTGTTACTACGTTTTGCGTATCATTCTGCGGACTTATTGGTACTGATTAAATTAGATATTAAATTAACGATTAATTCTGTTCAATCGAGAAAATGTTTCGAAACAAAAATCGCTGTTACTTAAATTCTAATTACTAAGATTAGAGATTTTACCTCAATAGTTGGTGTATACAAATGTATATTACTAAATTGCAAATCTTCATTTATTATGGGCAAAAATGATCGAATTATTTACTTTAATAATAATATAAATTGGTATTAAATACTTTATTGGAAATAGCATTGCGCGCGCTGTTCGGTTTTAATTTATATTTATTCGTGATCTTCTTCACACATTAAGATTTCTTTCATGTGAAGAAGACGTAATCTGACGTTGACACTCTGTCAAAATACATATTACATGATTTTCGCACTGACAGCTACTCGCACTACAAAGCCAAGCGAGAAATCACATTGCCCATAATTTTTCTTTTTTCTTTTAATATCTTAACGACCAACATATTTTTCAATTTTAAGAAAAATTTACGCTAAGAAGAAGAAGAAGATATGTGAATATTAATTAGTTGCCTTTATTGCAACTTATCAAAAAATAAATCGAAACTAAATATTCATATCTCGTCATCTCTTCTTCGTTCGACTTTTTGTTCTAGTAACATGAATATAATAAGTTTGCCTTAACTGTAACGCATTTCGATTGCAATCGAAAGCTGGAAAAATAGGTAGGCCTTTCGATCTTGGGCAGTGATGCATCAAAATGCGATATGAAGTGCATAATTTGCACTCCACCTCGGCATAATTGCTGAGGAAGTAATTATTAGAAGATTGCTCGCGATATCGCTTCTTTTAGATGGGATTAATACTTTATGAACGTAATGCGCCCTAATGCGACTTGTACCGCGGAATGTAAATTCAAGCGTTAACTTTTCGAGCGCCTCATTCAAATTTCACCTGCGATTAACGTTAAGGAGCTTTTACGTTAAGAGCACTGCGCTCGCGCGAGAGGAAATATCCCTTTACCTGACTTTTTCCAATTTTCGACGATGTTTAAATGCGTGAAAGCGTTTGAAAAAGAGAGAAGTGCAAGCTTGTCACAAATTATTGTAATTGCATTGTAATCTGTAGAGCAGCATTATTGACGGCTCCATCGCGGACGCTGAAAAGGCATTCTCGCGGACCTCCGTGCCAATCGAAAGCGAAAGCCTTATTCACTTCACCCGATATAAGCGGCATTCCATAATTCCGCAAAATTTGAAAGGCTCCCTTTATGAACCGCAGTCGTGCCATTATAATGGCCCTATCGTTCAATACACAGAAAGGGCCAGCTCCTAGCACTTTTTAACGATACAACGCCTAGGAATTTATCAAGCTCCGTGTCTCCGCGCATTATTATGCCGCTCACGTGACGAAATATATCTCCCATCTTATCTAACCCATTGTACGTGTACGTTATTATTGGTATTTTTCATCTTTCTTGTATGACGAAGAAATTAATGACGCCAATAGCGATAAAACTAACTCGCAATTCTATTTAGTTTCCAGTACAATTGTATATCTTACGCTCGAAGCTCATTTTGACGCAGCTTAATGACGTGGAAAATATTTTATGCGATTGTTATCTCTGTACATAATTTGAATGATTGAACGAAAAACATATTGAGGGCGTTAAGGTAATTCGTTCTCTTTTGCAAACAATAGCCGTTTAATAAATAAATGGATAAGCAAACGTTCGTTTTTATACGATAAATTCCCAGTTATTTCGTAAACGTGTAAAATAAGAGAAGCGTGCTGTTAAGTACACACTTATTTCAAGAAGAAGAGATTCTTTATTCGCCGCTTACCTTTATCGAGCGACCTGGCCAAGAGGATTGTCGGCAGAATCAAGAAGACCATGTACCACGAGAGCCGGTCCCGCATCCTCGCGAGGTTCCAAGTCCTCCTGCAAGAGAGAGACATCCGATTAATGCTTCAACCTTCGCCTAACGACATCCTGTGCCCACCTTTGCTACACAGGTGCGCGCGCACTGTACGATGTACGCGGGGCGAGAAACTTTGTTCGCACGGAGAGAACTTCGTTTATCATGCACCGAAAAGTCGGCCGCCAACGTGAATAACACGCAGAAACTCGACGGAGGAAATAAGATTTTCATGTCTCTACTGATGTGCATATGGAAACGTATATCGTGTAGCGTAGTCTAACCTGCGAATAAATTTTGCCTGGCGCAGCGTTTGACGTGCTCGTCGAATTTACCGAATTTTTGTCACAGAGCCTAGTTTGCATTTATGATGAGAAGCTGAAATCCTTTTTTTTTCAATTACAATATTCAGTCAGTTATGCATAATGATATAATTCATAATGTGGGTCAACCTTTTTCGCCGTCCTTCAACTTTTACCACTGTTATTGACAAATTCAATATATCCATTTAATATTATAAAATTAATTAATATGTGAAACTAAAAAAACAGCACTCGATTGAGCGACATTGAGGCCTGCAGAAAATAACGTGATTTAACCGAGGTACACGGAGAGAATTTTCTCTTAAAATTTACCCTGAAAATCATGTAATCGCGGGACAACATGGCATCTTGAAGGCCCTTATGAGAGTTTGTTGAAATTTTACCATACATTTTACTAGTAATTATACTTAGCACACACTTTACTAGTAAAATGTATGGTAAAATTTCAACAAACTCTCATAAAACTCTCCAAAATGTCAAATCGTCCCACGATTACACGATTTTCAGGATAAATGTTGAGAAAAATTCTCTCCGTGTATTTATACCGATCTGAGGAACGGATAGAAATAAAGTGTTACATTAAAAAAAGTACCGGCGCAATATTTCAGTCGGAATATGCGGACAGATTTCAACAACGCGTACGTGAAATATATTCGCCTCCAGCTCATTGAAAGTTTGCGCTGCACGAAAAATGCAGGCGCGTCGCATGGTGTTTGCTCTGGCACGTGCAACGTAGCGGCTCGCAGTTGGTCGGTGCGACGCATCAGATCTCTGAATGGGCGTGATACTGCACGCTTTTCGAAGCGCAAAACAATTTCGGAGCGACACGGGGGGTGCCGACGACGGTGCCCGCCAGCGAGAAGCCCGACGTTGCGCTGCGCTGCGCTGCACGAACGATAAATTTACGCCACCGTACGCCGGCGAAAATGAGGGAGGTATCGCCGTGAGAAAAGTACGGAGTGGAAAATTGCTGACGCGACCGCCGCTAATTCCGCGCAGCTCGCCACGGCAAAGTATGTCGTTGACACCTCGATTTTCGCGGCGAACTCCTGGCAGCGACACTCACGGAGTGATTTTAAATTATTCCGATCGATAGACCATCGATTCTTTTTTCTCAACGTGGACACTGAAATTTCAAATGAGGCTGCTATTGTTCGTTTCAATGTCGAAACTGTCAAACAGCGTCGACGCCCTTTAATTTTGAAAATTAACGAGTTGTGATGAATTAATATTCGGGTACGCAAATATATAACAAAATTTCATTTCTCGCTCAATTTCATATAAGATTCGACGTTTCGATAACATTTTGAAGGATATTTAATGCTGGCATTTTATTATCTTTCAAAGAAAGATAAAGGTTTATTCCAAGGGGGGAAATTGCTGAGGGCATTGTGGTGAGTGGGCATTAGTAAGCATTGATGTACAAGATTTTCAGCGGTTTCGCCCTCGGTTTCTTCGCAAGGAAGATTAGCATTTTGTTTAAAAAAAATCAATTAAACTGTAATTTTTAACTTATGAATAAAACAGGAATAAATGCACTGTTTTAAATTGAACTAAGAAACACTAAAAGCGCCGTAATAAATGTTTCATAACTTACAATTGTAATCTACGAAATGATTATTTAGCAACAACGAGGTGATGAGAAAAATGTTATTAATATCATAATTTTCTCTCAAACTTGCGATATGAATGTAGCTGGACAT
The DNA here is from genome assembly GCF_000949405.1 of Vollenhovia emeryi. Classification (NCBI taxonomy): domain Eukaryota; kingdom Metazoa; phylum Arthropoda; class Insecta; order Hymenoptera; family Formicidae; genus Vollenhovia; species Vollenhovia emeryi. The sequence continues at coordinate 352,830 of NW_011967195.1, forward strand.
TCAAGGACTGTACCACTGGGCTTTTCGGCGCAAACTTTCCACTTTCGAACGTACTCTCAAAGTTCGTAATAGAGAGGGCAAGACTAATGGACGACAGCGCTAATGAGTTCAGATTGCGTAAGACGTTGCTACTTGGAGAAAATTAACAGCCTGACGCATTATATTCCATAACGAACGAGTTAAGCTCGTGTTTTGCTCGCGTAACACTCTTATCTGTCCGAGAGTTGCGTAACGCGCAATTACACGGTTTGCGCGTGCTGATTAAATACACGGGAAAATTTGCGGAGTCCCGGAAAACACGTTCCTTTCCTGCGATCGTTAATCCAGCTGATTCCGGCCGCTAGGTTAATTGGAACTGCTACTAAAGTCTCATCCGTAGCGAGTGTGCCATGTGGCAATACGGAAAAGGCAATGCAAGATAACCCCACACGACCGGGCTGTAAAAGAATCATGTGTATCGACACATGTATCGTTTATGCTGTTTTCTGCTCGATGTAATCTGAGCGAGTTATAATTAATGTTCAATCAAACATGGCTTCGTTAGTGCTGTTTGCCCCGTTGCTCTGCTAGCGTGACGAGCAATAGTAGCGAGCGAATAAAATATTTACATCTCCCATGATTCGTACGACGCGATATGTAATAAAGCAATTTGAATTTCATACAAAAAATGCAAATATAGCAACGTAAATTACACAACCTTTAAATGACATTTGCGTCTCTTTCCTACTATTTTCAATTTTAAAATGTATATGGCCAGGGTTTATCTAATATTTATCCGTGCAATTTTTTCGTGCTTTTTGTTTGAAAATATCAGACCTTGTTTACATCAGTTTTATGAAAAACTTTAAATAAATTTCGCCGAAATTTCGATTTCAGAGCAATCAACATCAGCTTCGGTAGCAATTATTGTTTGTATTAAATCCACTGGATTAAATAAACTACAAATATTGCTGACAGCGTTAATGGAAAACATTCTTTATTTGCCTCGCCCATCTAGAGCAGAGGCGAATTATATAATGATAAAACTGATGACTCAATTATTGCCAATACACAGCATTTATCTGACTGTAATATATATTTAACAATGACTATATTTTACGAATGGTATGTTTGACGATTTAACAATTACTTTATTCGCGTTAATAATTTAAAATATGTATATTATTTGAGCGCAAAGTTCTGAAGGGTAAAATAAAGATATTAATGTTAAATTAGAGATTGATTAGAGAGGTATTGAGAATAACGACGGGACATTCTGTACTAAGGTTGAAATTATTAAATATTAATAACCTTGAAAGCCATATTTATCAAATATTTAGTATTGATGTAAAAAAACATTTCGGCTAGCTGGACAGATTGAATATTTCATTGAATATTACATTGTATGTTTAATTTTTAATATATTTAATTTAATACCTCACATTATTATATAAATATTACAACCTTACCATAAATATTAAAAATTCATCAATTTTTGTGAAAATATTAGTCAGACCGATTGCACATTTAATCAAACCAATTGTCATAAAACTCTTCGCTTTTCAGTAGAATAACCCGAGCAGAAATTTTCGTACGAGGGGGAAACCGCTGACCAAAATCTTGTACACCAATGCCCACTAATGCCCAGTGGGTATTACTTTATCTTATTTTATCTTTATAATGCCCCAACAAGGCCTAATGCCCAAAAAATGCCTAGTAATGCCTAGTAATACCCAATAATGCCGCAGATCTGTACACCACAATGCCCTCAGCGGTTTCCCCCCTGGGGCATTCTTTACTTCCTCCCTATCAGGCCCTGACATAAGGAATGCCTGATTTCATTTCTACTCGGGACGTTGATCTAACTGGGAAGAATTAGAAAGAATTAGAAATGTGATAACGGCTTTGTTCCAACGGTTATATCTTTTCTCTCGCGATTTTGCAAAGTTGTTTAGATCTTAGGATTTGTTCTCGCTGCAAGAGCACATTGAAACCTTATTTTGCGTAACACGCGTTTTTATTAGAAAACGCAAGTGCAGCGAAACCGCTATTTATCCGGGTAATCGTACCGCGTGTATTACAAATACCGGCGGGTTTCATTTGGCGTATGGAAATTTGCTTTCCGCTCGTTACGAATAAAAGTTTAAAATATCTCGCTATTCCCTTTTTTTTGCCGATAGGTTTCGCTCGGCACGATAAACAAATAAATTGTTATTTCCGCGCAATTAAATTCTCCGGAGAACACGAAGACCGAACGTTGCCGTACCGGTGAGCTATGGGCGCCGAAAGTTTCGACGTTTCGAATTCCAGCTGGTCTTAACGTCTCCAGCCCCAGATTTTCGCCACAGAAATCCTACTTAACGTCCGCTCGGATCGTTGACACGCTTACTTTTGGAATTATCTTTGCGCCCGCTCGGGAAATTCGTACGACGATTTTACTCGCGCTTAGAGCTCGCTTTCAATTTAAACTCGAGCTTCGGAAAAAGTTTCACGAGAACGAACCGGTAGCGTCGGTAGGTATTCACCGGAGGTCGCGCACCGTGAAAAAGTTGGCGGGCTTTTGCGCGGCGGGAGTGCCTCGCGATTGAACGAACTAGAAATTATTGTGCGGCGCTCCTAAACGCTCCCGCGAGTGAAATCTTGTTTAATGGAATAATAGATCACGGTTTGGAGTATTAACGCAACGTCAATATTAGCGGACATAAACGCCCGGTTGTTGACGCGTGGATTCGAGCCCTCAATGATAATTCGCACGATTTGCGTCTGATTCTTGCGGCGAGTGGACATGACCGCTGCGTTTAATCTTGGTGTTTGTTGAACAATCATGAGCCGATTGACGGTTGCGTATCACCGCGGAATCCCTCCGGTATTCTCCTTCATCTAGAGGCAATACGCGAATTATTGTAAATCTGGAAGATTGCACTTACTAGCTTCTTTCTACGAAAATAATCCATAGAAAAAGTTAAGTCGTTAGAACAACAACAGGATCTTCGTCAAGTCTTAGAATAGTTTTTAATACGGGGAGTTCGTATCTCTCCCTTTTTTCGAACTGTCTGAATAAATGTTGAAATATTTCTGATGACTGTTGGTGTGTACTGCGAGGCGCTACGGCATGGATTGCAGATAGTCGCGAAATACCCACTGTAACTTTTAATTAATTAAGAGATAAGTCGAAAGTGAACTCCGGGCAAGCGTGAAGCGCGAAGGGAGGTATTCGTAACAGCGCAGAATTTATTGTCCGAGTTAGAGAATTCTGGTCGTGCTACTTATTTATCGAGCTGGTGCTTTATGCACTTTTGTTCCTTGTTGAATCCCCCCCGTTCCGTTGCGAAAGTTTTCGGATCGCAACTTCTTCTCCCAGGACGCGCGACGAGGGTCATTGGTGCGTTTTCGCTTGCAAAAGTAAAATTCTTTGCGAATTATCGTTCTGTAAATATCCGAAGGCGGCGACCTGTTACAGGCATTACGTGTGTCGCAAAGTGTTTTTAAGCCGCCGCGCACCGTAAAGCACTCGCCATCGACATGCTAATGGCATTCCCTTTTTATCCGGCAAATGTTTACTCGCAAAGCCTCTCGGTTGGCTATTGCGCTAATGGAGGCAGCAAATTCTCGCTAGGCAAGATCTCTTTGACCCGTTCCCATCTTACATCAAGGATCAGGCGGCACAGAGTCGATTTCCACGCGTTGCAGCGTCAGACAGATTTTCTAAAATCACATCCCACGGTTTCAGTGCGCCGTACCATGCGTTCGTGTCAGTGATCGACTTAACGTTGTTGCGAGACTCACAAACGTTGCTCTTTCATTTTATTTCAGCATATAAAAGGAAACTTGGCACGCGCCGCTTATTCTATTTTCAACAATTCTGCAAATCAGACAGATTCGGCCATCCGCTTTTACCCTCGCAGCAAACTTTTCCGCTTGGGAGTTTGCATCAATTATACGCTTTTGTTCCACTAAAGTACTTTAAAGCCTTTCACTTGCTATACAGTTTGAGTATTTTATTTGAATATCTATTCCTGTCTCCTTCTAGACCTTGTCTTCCCAGTTACGTTTAAACAATATATACATCTGCGTATTAAAGTAGAGCAGAATTTATTATACCCGATCAAAATAGTTTTGCTAGTTTCAGGACTGGTAAGTGAAGCTTGCTTTAATAAATAATAGTTTATCGAATCTACAAAAATGGACCATTTAAATGGATCTCTTGAATAATTCGTACCAGCTTTTAACTCGTACCTGCTTTTAACGAGAATAAATTAAAACAAATCTAATATGAGCGAAAATTGACTATGCCAATTAAGAGTATTCTGCATTATTAGATTACTTAGTTAAAAATAAATCACAAGTTAAGAAAGTGTACTAGGTGATAAATCATATAAACGACAGACATTGATAATACAAATCTATATTTCAAGAAGTTGAAAATTTTCATTTTCGCGAGGAAACTTTCGTGTTCAATAACTCGTGTCCCGTATTTGAGGACTTTTTAATCAAGGAACTTTTCAAAGGGCTTTTAATCAGTTCCTGAGGGCGCCTGCTTTGGTGAGTAAGCTTTTCCGGCAAAAACAAGAAAACAATCTACAACTTCGTTGCCCCTTTCTGCTTCTAATCCAACGAGCACTGATCGTTAATACTTAGGCTTTTATTTACTTTTAATACGAGCTTCTCTAATTTCTCTAAATTGTTTTAAACATTTTGGAGGATTTATTATTAAGCAATTAACGTGATGCAATTTGAAAACTTTATGTATTATTACACGCAGGGAATAAAGCTACATATTTTTTGTTATATAACTATCTCTACTTTTATAATTTCGTAATTGCTTACAAAAAGAAGAAGCACACTTCTTTACACTTTTATTTTTTAATTGCCGTATCTTTAAGCTAGCTGAGAATAATCTGGAATAAAGAATTTCATGGCAAAATATACTTCACTTAGGCATAAATTAAGTATCGAACCCTCATACAGTTTTGCAAAAAATCTTGAGGAATTGTAACTTTCGAATAAAACGTATCCGTTTGAGCAGTTCAAGTTATACGGTATTGCGGAGAATACTCGAGCGTTAAAGATTTCTCGTGCAGATGCGTTAAAAGATTACCGAAATGGAAGGCAATGTCCGTTTGTTGGCGTTTCATCCCGCGGGTAACGAAGGTGTGTTTCTCGTTAAGAGAAAAACGAGCTCCCGCCGAGATTGTCGGGACGGCGTCATTATTTCGTTGCCGTCTTCTCTCCGCCCGCAGTGGAAATGAAAAGATCTCCAAGATAATCTCGCGCGCGCCCGAATCCCACGGCATATATTTACTTGCGCCGTACGCCGAGTCAAACGTCTACCGGTGATAACGTGCATTAATTCGCGAGAACGCGCCTTTCGGTAAAACACAAACCACAGGGGAGACCTGTAGAAGATGGCAAGTCTATCGCGACTCATGTCAGCTTCGGTACCAAGTTCAACAAAAAGTGGCGAAGAAGCTGAACAAGTAGCTCGCTACTTGACTCGCCCTTCTACTGGCTTCGTGCATTCGCGATGGAAGGACGAGTTTACGCGAACCCAGAAGAGAAGCAAGTCAAATAACAAGTTATGTGTTTTCAACGAAACGTAACAAGAAAAGTATGCAAGTAACTTACAACTTGACTTGTTTCCGTACTGCCTTCGTCGCGTATTTATGCCGTAACGGCCAAGACGTAATGAAATAGCGCACTAAGATATTAGGAGCAGGAAAATGAAGTGCAACGTGTTACCGATGTATAAGACAATCAGAAGAAGAAGCGACGAGTCGCCAAGTGAATACAATTAAAGAATAGAATGGAGCGGTTCTGCGTGGATCTGGTTCAATCTGACAATCGTCGAGTATAGTACAATAGAGGGATCGCAACAATTTTATTATTTTGCAGTTTTCTGTTTCGTGAAATCTCGAGACTCGGATTTGTTTTTCGTTGTGACAAATTTATGTACTTTCGCGACAGACTGATATATTTCCGTTTCGCAAAACTTTCCCGCCGGCAGCGAACATTCATCAAATTCGTCGGGGGATAACAATAAGAAATTTTTTTTTTAAGAAAAGAAATTGTTTCTTTCTAACTTCTCTTGTTCTCGATATGTCTGTAAATACATACACGGTTATAAACTTGACAGAATTTTCTTACGTCACGTAGACAAGCTTTCTTTCTCGTCTTCAAAGAAGAGAGCATATGTTGACTTTAATCGTTTGAAATTGTGTATTTATCGTATTCATTATGTTGCAGATTTATTAAAATATGAAATAAAGCTTACTTTTGATCATATGTTTGATACAATTTTCGAATCGTTGATCTCATATAATCAAGCTTTATCAAATAAGTCACATAAGGAACAAACAATTATTTATTATATCATAATATCGATATATATATTAATATCTATTCCTTTTTAAACATTGTATTCTTTAACAATGTATTATATTTTACCTTATATCTTATTACGCCGCGGCTCCAAGGGGGAAAAGACGAAACGTTGCGCGACGCTCAAGGGATGAGATAGCAAGAACAGAAGTAATCTTATCCCCAACTTTAATTCCACTCAGAATTGTAGCTAATTATACTAATTTTAGAAAGGGCACGTCGCATAGAAACGCAGGGATACGACCGGTGCGAGAGTGAGAAAGTTGCCGGAGCGGCAGAGGAAGCGAAATAGGGAAAAAGCAAAAGGCAGACCCGCTGGAGGCAGATCGAAACGCCTCTTTGACTAGCTTGCGGCTCGAAGTTAAGCTCGGAAAAGTCTCTTAATCGTGCTCATCGGGGGATTGAATAACGGCGTAGAAAGTTTCCCGAACGTGCGCGAGCCAGAGGCTGCTTCTTCAAGTGTGGTGACGACATGTGAAACTAATTATTCCCAGTAAATAGCGACAAGTTGTTAATTAGAGAGTGTGATAAATTATTCCGAAAAGAAAAATTGTAGAGGCGTGAAATATTTTTTTTGTATCACCACAATCCTTGCAATATGAAGTTTGTAATAAATAAAGTTGATTATTCCATACGTACAGGACGGCAATTGCGAAGCTGTTGAATAAATGTTACTTTGTAATAAGAAAAATAAAATAAATTAAATATTATTCTGCAGAAGAAATTTGTTCATTTGTTTAGCACACGGTGTTAATAAAATACACATGATGCATGTGAGTATATCTTCCACTGCTGTGGATAGGCTTTCGATATGCTTCAATTCTTCTTATAAACACTCTTATAAAATTATTATTAACACGATAGAATTTTATGGCTACGTAAATTTTAGAGGAAACATAGAAATTATGGATGGAAAAGAATTGATATTCGTAAGAGACATCGTGCATCATAAAATAAATTTGCAATCCATTCTCGACGTATTTATACATAAATATTTCGTTACCTTCTCGGATTTCCCGGAATTCCTTTGTACTTTGAAATCGACATGTATAAGTCATGTAAATAAATCTCTTATGTACGTATAACGATATATATCGTCCGCGAGATGTATAAAGGCAGCGAAACAATTAATTAAAATCGCATTATTGCCGTGCGAACAAACAGAATGCGACTAATAGATGTCGATCTAAAAATACGAAAGAACTCTGCGAAATCCGAGAAGGTAACGAAATATTTTTCCCGTTCCCTCCTATCCCCGGGGATCGTTATTCCTCAATTTCCGTGGAATACCCTCTTTCTTCGCTACCACTCTCTGTTCTCTTTCTATCTTTTGTATTCGATCCGAGACGACCTCAATCTCGCGGGCGGATCGGTCTTGTAGCCATCGCACAGAGCCGCGTTCTAAGAAATTATTCTCTATTACGATAATGAGTGGCGCGCAGGAGAAACATAGGAGGGGGGGGGGGGAAGCGAGGGAGATAGACAGAAAGAGGGACTGAAAGAAAGTTGGAAACTAAAGAGAGCGCCTCTGATTCAGATCGCAGTCGAACGGATAATCACGAAATTAAAGACCAATAGCGCGTAGCGCTTTAACATCTCGCCCGTCGAGGCGATTACAAATGATCGACGATTCCCTCGAGATAACGTCAAATTTCCTTTTTAGAATTCAACACCGCGGTACAACGTAGTTAAAAAGGACCATTTGAAAGAAAAATTAATGTCATCGCCGAGGAAAGGTGACATTATGAAATTTAAATAAAAACAAAAAATTTCACGGATACCGCGATATATTTAACATATTCCCGTGTTCGCGCCAACTATTTGAAAATTCACCACTTTTGTTAAATTTACGCCACAGAATTTAATTTCTTTCCGAGAAATATGGATGGTATGCCGATACGGGGCACATTAAAAGTTAGGTGAAATCCTTCGTATTCATTTCCATGAATTTTTTAGCTCCCTTCCATCCGTGTCATAATTCCTAATTATTGCGGCAGAAAAGTTTCGAACGCGTTAAATGCCAGAGAAAAATCGTTTCATAGCATTAGAAGAGTCGAAAATTTATCGGGATTCATATCCGAGGTATTAACTTTATAAATTATTATCGCGATTTAGATTATTTTAGTTACACGTTAACGTAGTCATATCAATAATTGACGTAATTTTAATCTCTCCGTCGCGCTACATGTAATATTTATAACATCGCGCAAAAATATACTAGTTAATAATATCATTAGAAGATAATGAACTCAGTGAGCTGCGAATGGGGAATTGGAGTGACAAAATGGCAACGTAAGAACGAGGAAGATCCTCTGATGGAGGGGAAACCTTCCCACGTTCCTTACTCTATACCTTCCTTCCTTCCTGACGTCGATTGCGCCCTTCCGCCATTACGCCGTTCCGATGAACGCCGACGCCCACCATTTATTTAATTAATTCCATGCGATGTCCTCCCCTTCGCCCTTCAATAGGACAAAAAAGCAACGCCTACATCATCGCGGATACGAGGGCGGAATTCGTGAGCGAGGTGAGCTTGGTGCCCTGGTTACTCTTACTCGTTAACCCTCAGATGGCAAGGTATTCATCGAGGACTCATCGAGAATAGTCAACAAAGTATCGTCCGAACAACACTATGCGCTTGAAAATGCTTTAATTAAATTCGTTATTTAATCAAAACACTTCATAAATTGACTGAATTTAATTAACGAGCGCGAATATATACATATTATATATATATATGTATTATATATATGAAATAATAAAATTTTTTAATTATATCATATAATTTCTAGACTGTTATTAAATATTAACGTATCGTATTAAAGCATTCGGAGTTTAGCTATACAAATGATAAAGACAGAGAGTTTCATACATAGCCTTCAGCGCGAACTTTGTCTGCAGATTCTTTGAGACATCTGAAACCAATTTTTGCTTAGCAAAATTCGATCAAGTACCAGTTACTTATATAATGATGTTAAGGTGTCAGCTTTCTTTTACTACTTCATAATTTTAACATTAAATATCTTAAAGACGAAGTCTGCAATTAAAATTAGATATTAAAATTAAGCGAAGAATGAAGTTTCATTGTTATCTATTCGTACTTCTTTCTCTCAGTAAGAAAAAGTCCGTAAAAATATATTATACTACAGTTTTCAAGTTTACGTAATTAAAAAATGTTAATTATATCTCAACATATAAAAATATTCTAAATCTAAATGGTATAAAGAATTTCGTAAGATTTATATTTAGCAGAACAGAAATTTTAATATAGTCCAACGACTTGTTACAAATCATATAATGATTTATTGAGATTTCTGTGACGAAAATAAACAAGTAATTTACTAATTGCAAAAATTCAAATAATACAATAAAAACTGAATAAGTAAAAGAAAAAACTTAATTAAAAGAAGATAAATAGAAAATAATGAAAGTGACACACATGCTGTCTTCCGAAGACGAGGCTTGTTCTACTTTCGCTCGGAAATTATCGGCTTACCGAGAAAAGTGCAGACTATTTTCATCTCTCCTTAAAATAGCACGTCACAGAAGTCACTTAAGGTAACCTTTTTTTAAAATTACGCAATCTTTGACCAAGCAATACAATTATATCATATTTGTCGCGCCTCTTCGAGATACGCCGAAATAGCAGCGGATTTCGCGACAACTTCTATGAATAAAGGAATAATAGGTGGGGCATTTAGCACGCTCTCTCAGAGACTAGGCGCGCACCTGTGCCTACAACCGCGCGATAGGGGCGCGACGTCCCGGCAGAATTAACGCAACGATCAAAGGGTTAAACTAATCTTGAACCCGTTGTGTGGCAGCGTTACGGCGTTTTGCCGGCGATTCGGTAGCACGAGCTGACAGTCCCCGATAAATGTTACGCGTGCTCACCAGGAAGCAGGTGATTTCCCAACAAAGGGATGTTTTTTCACAGAAGCGCGACCGCCCGCTGCACGCCATGTATTCAATAGGTATAATTCGCATCCGGAAACGTAGCGCACGGCTGTGGCCGCGCGAGAGGATGTGACGTTTCAACCCACCGCCCTCGCTCATGTAGTAATGCGCCACTTCGGCAATCGTGTAACTGGTATGCAGATAAATACGGACGTAGCTGATCAAATTTGGCAATTTCATTAAAACGGTCTCGTACCCCGCATGCGCCCGGTGGCGGCGTTGACACATTTGTAAAACAATATAGCGAAATCCAGGACATGTGAGATCGATGAAGGGGCGACCAATTATCACGAGGGGTTTGCGCGAGAGTTTCATAACGCATAAGTTTTGACTTCTGCGCTCGTTTGTCTGAAAATTTAGTATTACTATTATGAACGAATACATAATTGTAAAGTGAAATTTCCGGCAAAATTTATTAGCCATTCGAACTAGAATTCCTCTCGAGTCTGCACGTATATTCTATGTACGTGCGCATGCGTGTATAATTTGCAATTTATTCAAATGTTATCTTTGCATCTCTTTGTGTCAACGCATACGTTGACACAAGTAATTTATATATTCAACATGTTTAATTGCTTTCTTCTTCCGTTATTACATATTTTAATAATTATCATTATCATCGCCGATATTCGCGCGTGTACGTGTGAATGGTATTACAGGTGTTTAACGTTGGCCCTGATTTACACAATGTTTATCTTAGAAAATTGAGGTCGACAGTTTGGAATTTCTTGCAACATGAACTCCACGTAATTTCGCGACACGAAAGCAATATGAATAGCTGATAAGATACTTGCATTCATTTTCTATCAAATTTCCATAAATGACCCAAATACCGTATCTTTTGGTATGTTACACGTATATACATGGGCATAATCGCCATACCAGCGCTCCAAAGAGACGAGTGCCATGCCAGTGCATACGGTATGCTGGCTATGTAATAATGCAGTCGATAATACGCATGAAAAACGTAATTTCAGGCTTGAGTAATTTGATATTTTGTCATAGCCCAAAATTTCTGTTGAAATCTCGTTAATTTCTACAAATCTTATCTAATGTACTTGTGAGAAAATATTTCAATTCCCCAGAACTATGTTTTTATTGATCTTTTTGATAAAAAATTAATTGGAGCATTTGCAATATAATTTACACCGAGGGGGAAACCGCTGACCAAAATCTTGTACACCAATGCCCAGTGGGCGTTACTTTATCTTATTATCTTATTTTATTTTATTATATCTTTATAATATGCCCCAGCAAGGCCTAATGCCCAAAAAATGTCTAGTAATGCCTAGTAGTGTCGCAAATCTGTATACCACAATGCCCTCAGCGGTTTCCCTGGGGGAAAGAAAGATATAAAGATAAAATAAGACAATAAGATTAAGTAATGCCCACTGGGCATTAGTGGCATTGGTGTACAAGATTTTGGTCAGTTGTTTCCCCCTCGATTAATTAATTCAAAAGTAATTATAATCACTGATCATAAAACGCAAATTGACGACATGTTAATACCGCTTTAAAACTTCGACATAAGATTTCTCTCTGCCGTTGTATCAAAGAAAAACAGAACGAGCAAATAATTGCAAATGCGTGTTATATTTGGTTTACTCGCGCCATTACAAATTCTACACACTTGCACGTTTGTGTAATATTATTTTCGCCATTGCATTTGCGGATACGTAAAAATACAACTCTGCGCAAATCGATATCGTATTTTCGACGAATACAAGTCATACGCAGCGCCCTTAACGAACTTTACCGAAGTGCATTCTGTTTCGACGTAGAAATTCCAAACGTAACTCCCGCAAGTCGAACACCGGTGAATGGAATGATGATTCGTGGAATGAGTACTCCGCGCGTGATACGCACTGTTGCATTCCACTTACATCAAGTGCATCTGCAGGTTCAAGGCATTACGCTGAGAATTACAATGCGGGCGGGTTTATAAAGCTGCCTGACTTCTCGACATGCAAATTGTCTGCGTTCTATATTACAGGGCGAGATCCCATCTATTGCAATCATTTAAATGATAGGCCAGATTGCATAATAAGAGAATTAAGCGCATGTGAAATCAGCAAGAACAGGATGTAAAAAGTTTATGAAGGACGTAAAGACGCACGAAGGCCTCGAACAATTTCAAAATAAAATTCTTAACAAATGAAACTTTATTATATTTTGAAAGGACACTCTGACCAAAGATAAACGGAACAAGAGAATAAAAATCGCGAAGAAAATGAAATTAGATGAAAAGGTGAAAAATAGGCTTTGAATTCTCACTTTCAAAGGAATAAATTTCTCTATTCAATTTGAATCGCTATGTTATTTCTACAGACGCACACGCAATATAGAGAAGCATAATAGATTTATTCTATTATATAAGCCAATTTTGGTTTACAGGTCTGTATCACCTGAGCGCTTTGCGCATCCGCCTATTTATCAGAGTGTGCATATGCGCAGACGCTGAGAACGCGCGACAAACGTTAAGCGGAACAATCGGATTGATGGAAATGGAAGGACCGCGCCTATATCAAAGCAATCCTGCAAATCCTCCAGCAATGAAACACAGCGAGCGCGTATGTCGGAAAAATCTGTCACTTCTACTACTGTCAGCTGCCCCTGCGTAACGCGCGGCGCAGATTCTGAGAAGCTAAAAAATTAAAAAAAAAACGTGTCATCGAACCGATATTAAATTAACTGCATTCGCGTGTCGACAAATCGGCGAACCGTTAAAAAACGTCGTTACCGAGTCGCGAGTGGTACGGGGTAACTTCAAAAGCCGCACGTTTCTCTTTTCGAGAACGCATCGGGAAGGTTCCCTCCGTTAATTATGCACCACGAAGCGCTCTCGGAAGCGCCGCGCGGCTTCCTGGCTTTCGAGTGAGAATCGCGGTCCTGGAGTACTAATTAATAGAACAAAATTAGGTCGAACGTATCGCAACGTAATGCAAAGGAGAATTCCCGCACGATGTCGTGCCGTATTATAAGTGTCCTCAATGTGGCAGCATTCGAAAGTAGGTGCTGATACGATACGCTGAACTGAAAACTACGCATTTTTATTTGCGAGAAGAAACGACGTACACATTAAACGTTAAAATATACAAAATATTATTTTCGGATAACGCTGCCTGACTTGCGTATTAAAATTACATTTTATCTGCGCAAGATTAATTAATATTTGCCTACAGCCTACTCTAATTAAAAGTATATTAAAGATACATGCGATATTCCAACAATATCATTTTGTAAATTGATAACAAATGTTTTATGCATATCCTTCTTTTCTTTTTAATAACATTAATTGCCCTGATTTCGAGATAATAAATATTATATCGAAATATAGGAATGTGCATTTCAATTGGAAATTCGAATACGAATTTCTCGTTGCAATCATTCCAAATGTTGTGGATAATTTGTTACATTAATAGTGCGTCATCTAGCGTTAAGACGACGATAAATACAATCGAATGCACGAAGCGTACCTCGGTAGGAGTAATGGAGAAAAGGGATATCCGGTTGTGTAAGGCTGATATCATATACCGTAGACGTGTCACGGAAATGGATCGATGTCCGCGCGGATGGGTAGTAGAATCTCCTGTATGCAGCCTCCTCTTATTGGGCGAGATATCTGTGTCATCGCGATATCGACCGTTGACGCGTGAATTTTAAAGCGCAATGTGCGACTGCATCGGATAGAATTGACGATTCGCTACTGGGGAGGAAGCGGGGTGGCGGGAGGCTGCGCAAAAATCGCGTGCAGATTTTGAACGTAACATATGACGGGAAAAAGGATGCGTTTCACCTGTACAAAGTACATCGCTTTACTTGAAAACAATCCATTCACAAAATTTCAAAGTATACTATTTTCGCCGCGATATCATTTGGTATTTTATCTAAAGATAATAAAAATTATATATTAATGCACAAGTACTTTTTATACTTATTTAATTGTTACTCCCGAGAATGTCGCTCCGTTTGTACTTGCTCTAGAAAGTCAATTAGAAAAATATATTTCGATCGAATAATGTGCCTTTTATAAACACATATGTGCAGTGATGGGCAGAAAGATGTTGCGACACTTTTTTCTATGCGTTTAGGAACGCGCATTCAGGTTTGCGTTCCAAAACATTTTCTCCGAGGACAATTTTACCTGAGAACTAGGTCGAAAACGCTCAAAATGGTTTCGGGATGGCCATCGAGTAAATATTTTTCGGCAAAGAAGATTTTGGAACGTAATCCAGAATCTAAACGCACGTTCCTAAACTCAGTAAAAAAAAATGTCACAACCATTCTATTCATCACTGTAACGCGTGCATACTACAAATGTTTAAATAATAAATGAAATAATAGATGCAATGCAATAATAACAAAAATAATGGACAAAAGAATACGAACATATAGTAAAACGATGCACGTGTTAAGAAGAAAATACAAGTGAAAAATAAAAAAGATCGGCAAGATCTACGGCCTTTGTTAAAAGTTAAAAATATGAGCTTTGCGAAATTCATTGGAGAAAATTCGGGAGAGGCGCGAGACGATACGTTAGCCTTCCATAAACACGCATACGTTCGTTGTGAGAGTAGTCCACGAATCTTCCTCGAGAAGGCACTAACTGCCGCTCCGAGGAATTTATCGCCGCCATCGTGAGAGGATAATAAACACTTAATTTGACGCGACGCGTATACACGAGCGAATTATTTATTCGCGAGGAAGACGGAAAAAAGGCGGGGCGTGTTTGCCTTGCTGGCAATGGTCGCGACAGCCGCTTGATAGACCGTGCACCTTATTTTCGACGATATAAAAGGTGGGTTGGATGGTGCAAGCGGCTCAGCCCTCTCGCATACAGAGAGCAGGTCCAGCGTTAGCGGAATATATGCGAAAACTGCATACACGCGCGAGTGTACGTACACGGATACGAACGACGAGTAATAAAAGTCGGCACACTTTTCATGCTGACTTCCTTCCTCCTCTCTTTTGCACGGTCGCCCTCCTTATAATTCTCGCGCCTTCGCAGAGATTCTTCTTATCTCTCCCACGCTTCTCTATTTTTCTCCAACATTTCCCTCCTTCTAGTTTCTCTCCGCTCGCGCACCGTCTTTGTACGCCAGCCGCCCTCATCGTCTCTTTATACGTACACACGTCGTATCTCATGTTGCTCTTCGCGATGCACAATCCGTTCATTCAATCTATTGTACGAAATCTAATGCGTATGCACATCACGCGAAGAGCAAATGTGCTTGCTAATAATTGCGCGTAAATATTTGTGTATATCCGTGTATATACGCCACTCTCTGGAAATCTCGCGAATAAATTGAAGATGGAAAATCAACATATCGTATTAATTCGAGATATTCAGCGTGGAATTGAAATGCGTATATTATATATAATTTTTAAAATTAACTTTTAACTTTAAATTATTTTCTTCTTTTCTGTCTCCTGTTATGTAATGTCTTATTATTTCTTTATGAACGCCGAGGGGTAAACCTCTGAGGGTATTGTGGTGTACAGATTTGCGACATTACTAGGCATTTTTGGGCATTAGTTTGAGCATTAGGCCTTGCTGGGGCATATAAAGATAAAATAAGATAAAATAAGATAAAACAAGATAAATAAGTTAAAATAAGATTATAAGATAAAGTAATGCCTACTGGGCATTAGTAGGCATTGGTGTACAAGATTTTGGTCAGCGGTTTCCTCCTCGATAAACACTACAATACAGCGGGGTTCTCTTTCAAAGATGGACAATAAAGGAGAATCGAGTTCTAAATTTTTTTACAAAACTTAATTTCTTACCCAGTGGAAAAAAACAGTTACAAACTTTGTAAATTAAAAGCAACAAAAATACTAATATTGGGATCTGTTAAGTTTTGGAAACTAATAACTTGCAAAGAAATATTGTTTTAATTTAATAAAATATTCAGCGTAAAATTAAAATATTCGCTAAATATTTTTTTTTATGAAAAGTGTTCAAGCATAAACTTCTCTTGTCTATTTACATTATAATGTTGCAATAAAATTGAAAGATGTACCGCAATACCGTATCCGAAACCAGCGATAGTTCGATACCACGGTATGTCGTTAAGAAATTTTAATTTAGTATAATCAACTCTCATTTGATGTGCTCAAAAATATTCGCGCCGTAATTACTGTTAAAAAAAAATATTGACATGTACTTGTATTTTTAACGACGAATGCCGGGACATAAAGCGTTTTTTATTTACGGGCTCATATTTCATAGAAAAGATCGTTCGCCGTCTTCTTCACCATAAAAGTAATCCTATGAAAGATTTATTTGTCTTTTTTAACGCGTAAACGTACGTACGTATGTCTACCGCGAAAAAGTAGCTGCAAGGATTTCCGTAATAATTGCACGACGATAAACGATCCGTTTGAAATCAGAAGTGAAGAACAAGGTATATTTCTTTATGTATCTTCTTTTCTAAAGAGATGCGCGTTCAAGCTGTACTTGCTTCTCAAATATCGAATAATAAATTAAAATGACAAGGGGCATAATGGCGATTTATGTGCCGGAGGCAAAGAACACGCGGCTTTGGCAGAATTTCCGAAATTTCCAACGCATTTCACGCCCTTCGTGTCAGCCATTTTATATGCGCGACATATTATACGCTGCAACGCGAGAGGCAGGCGGAGAAAAGTGCGTATCCCATTTTATTGCACGGTGTAGCGCCTAGGGCAATAAAGTCCATTGCACCGCTATTATTTCCGAGCGGGAGAAGTGAAAACGCGTTTCTCACATCGCGTTTTCGTGATCCTTTTTACTTCGGCGCGATTTGGAATTGCGACATTTCTCTACGCTACTTTCTCCAGCTTAATAGATTTATGTGAATCGCGACACGGGCGGCACGATTGGAACTCACCGGATCGAAACATTTCGCCGGAACAAATACGTATGGGTACATTATTTACTAAAATCGTAAACTGTTAATGGAACGTACATTTCCGCTCCATAAAACCCGAGCATTTAAAGTTGTTCGGAAGACAAAGTATAATAGCGCTGTAACATAATAATAGTTCTTGTTTCCCCGGAGCTTTAGTTCATCCGTTTAACTTGACACACACTGTTAGTCTACCGGGATGATGTATATTAATCCATTTTATTTCCGCGAAATAAACGTATTCATGCAAACCGGACTCTTGTTCTTCGCGGACAGGAACGTAGTTAACAAAGTTGCGTGATTTTGAAGCACAGGATATATGCGCACACATACACACACACACACACACACACACACACATAACGGTGTGTTTTTAATTAATTTTCAATATCCGCTGGGGAAAATACGCCGATCGAAAAATAATAAAATTTGAAAAAAAATGGACGACAGATCGCCACTGCCCATCCGTTGTCATTTAATTTTTATTCCGCGACTTTATTTCATTTCGCGATACGATACGTCTACTCGATTGGAATAAATTCCCGTTGATAGGCGCACAATAACGCGATTGACATAAACCGGGCTGATCGACAAAGTGCGTGCGGAAACGGCGCGCTACTTTTCGCCGGCCGCAGACCAGCAGCACACGCGTGAGCCACGCATACGTACGCGTACGCAGAGTTATCGATTTGTTGTTCGGCGTATTATGCATAATGGACGTGCACATCGTTATACGCGGGCAGCGGGATAAGTAAGTGCCCGGATACGCGTTTGCATGCGATTCCGCGATAGCGATTGGCCGGCTACAATAGGCAGAGTCCCCGGTACGAACGTAGTAAATGCACATCGTCGCAACGTGTACAGCACGTACAGGAACGCCTTGGTACGTCGCTAATGGAAAGCTTTCCGTTGGCATGGAATCGATAAATGGGCCTGCGGGGAGCGTTTGCCGAGGGTACACCGTGCTTGCGCCCGTTTGGTGACGCTTCTTACGTATGCATTGGATCGACGAAGCTCCCGGGAGCGTAACTACGATGTCATCTTCGTTCTTGCATAAAATTAACGCTAACCGCGAATCGATATACTCCTATCTCGCTGCGCGAGCCCGATACGACTCCAATACCAAAACACCATTGCCAGCGGCTATTGCTCCGAGGAACGTGGGGCCGAGGAACGGCATCGTAAAGATATGTAATCTTTTGAGATAAACATTAAGTGTAACAGTCCCAACATAAAAAATATGTTACATTGCAGTCCCGAGCGCAAGGAACCTCCGAAGAGGGAGAGGGCGCGGGCGCGCGCGCGCATAACTGGCGTAGTTAGCACGTGACGCGTCAACGTATACGCGCGCACGTTCGAGCCGGGTGGTTGTAGATGCTATGATAAATGCGACGGCGTATTCTTCATAAATATGTAACGCGAGGAGTAATTTGTAACATAGCTGGCGCCTGTTCAACCGAGCGAGAAAATTTATTTAAAGGAGAAGCTGTCAGACATTCGAACGAAGAGATGCCTGGGAAAGTAACCAAGGTTGCATTCATCTGACGAAGCTTCTTACGTATGCATTGGATCGGCGCGAAAGCTCGCGAGGTCGCCGCAGGCATAACCTTTGTCACCCCCTGGGAGATTAAAGGTTGAGTTGTAGTTACGTGATCCTGGAAAATATCGACAGGCTAAGCCGCTTTTCAGGATTTCTGGGTATGTGTAGTGGTGGCATTTGCGCAAACTCCATTACGAGATGCGGCGGAACTCCCGGGTCCGGGGCGCGCAACTTTTAACTTATATTTTAAACGATTTCCACGACATTCGGCATTAGCCGCGAATTTGTGCGCCCGAACTTTTGCCGCGCGCTCCCGCAAGCGGGACACGTCGGCAGGCAAATACGAAAATATCTTGGCACACGCGAATATTCCACGGCGCGGCCGACACGAAATACTCAGTTCGCTGATTAACGCGCAATAAAACGCGCGGAAAAACGGCCGGATCGTTTAATACCGCGCGCGTGACGTAAACTTGATGCACGACACACGTTTCGTATCGCTTCGATCTAAACGCCGTATACATACGATTAAGATGGAATCGGCGAGCGCGAGCCAAGGAGTAATCGGCGGATCGTTGCGGATCGTCAGACGCGCGAAATTAGTTAGTAGCAGGTCAAGTTAATGACGTCCTCTGACGTTGCTAATCCGATTTGGGTACCGCCGCGGTAGAACGGTGGGATAATCCGACAGGGATATTTCAGCGTCGCTTGCAGCTATCGGGAGCTACCTCTAAGGTTCGCGGACTGCCAGCGACGTTTAATAGACTCCACGTGTAACGCGCGTATCCAACGCAAGCTGCAAGGCTCGGACGTGGGATCGTATCACGGATTTGCAGAGCGCAGCTTCATAAATCGCGCACTTTTTAATGCGCACCTCGAGATTATGTACAACGCAGAATGCGTTCAGCCTGAAAGTGGTTAACGTCGTAACTACCGAGCGCCTCGTGGTGAGGTCGGGCACGATGCTTGCGCTACTTCCAGGGTTAAACCGCATCTCGCGGACGATCTCGCGGATCCGATAAGAAAAGTGTGCCAAAGCTACCTTGGCTTTTTACCTCGCCTGCTTTCCAACAAACTTTATAGGTCTAATTGTATATTATTAATGCCAGAAGAAGGAGCATGACGGAAGCGATGCCTTGTGCTTATTCTTTTTCTTTCAAATTATTAAACAGAAATCTTGCCGTTTCAAGGTGGATCGCAAAGATATA
>NW_011967195.1:373785-395141 GCF_000949405.1 Vollenhovia emeryi
CGGCCGATAATAATTACGATTTTGTAAAATTTTATATAACTTTTCTTCTCAGTTTAACCCAATCTACTATAATCTTTGGAATTGTCCATATCGAATCAGACACCCTGTATACAGCCCGAAATTATTTAAGGACTTGCTTCGTTTTATACGTTGCAATTTGCCGAAAACGCACGTCAGAATTTTCAATGTTACCAGAAATGCAAGTACATAGACATCGAGATAAGATTGACGATTACGCATAAAGCTCGCGTATCAACCCGAGCAGAAATTTTAGTAGGGTCCTGGTAGGGACCTAATAAGGACGCCTTAATGCCTAATCAGGCCCTCATCAGGAGCAGGATTACTATCGTAATGAAGTCTTGATAAGGAAAACTTGATCGGGCAATTTGAATTCTCGACGTTGCATCTACGGTCAGGACCCTGCTAAAATTTCTGCTCAGAAAACTCATGACTTGCCCCATGTTACGCCTTACAATTTCTAATAAGGGCGGGGGGTGGTAGGGCATCAGTAGACTTCCTATTTTTAAAATTCAATTGTTTAAAACTAATTTTTAAATTGCAAGATGGTAGAGGACTTTTCGACTCAGTCTAATCCGCTCTATCCGTAAATAGGAGGTGAGGCAGGTATTACATAACATCCTATACACTCTGGTTTATCAAATAAGAAAATCAGGCGCACCGGGTCAAGCACATATCAGAAATTCCTTACTTCCTCCCTATCAGGCCCTGACTATACATAAGACATGCCTGATTTCATTTCTACTCGGGAAATAATTCCTAATATAATTGTAAAATATAGAAAATCTGAAAGCGGAAAGACAATTAAATATTAAAAAATTCTCTTACTACTCATATCTCTAATGTTGAAATAATATTTATTTGCCTTCCTGTAACTCGACTGTTCAAGTTTCGAGTTTATTTTACGAAGTATTCTTGCAATGTTCTACTTTACCTTAGCATCATAAAGTAACACTTTAATGAAATTTTTTAATTATTAATGTCGCTCCGCAAACAATAGCTGAAACTTGAATCTTAGAAACCTACGAAAGTATAATTATGTGCAAAAATTTTGAATGAAGCTTAATATAAAAAAAAATTAGATACCTATTTCATAACGACCTATTAGAATCTTATAAGAATTATCGATCTCACGTCTAACAAGACTTTATGTAATCCCGAAATAAATATATACGGAAGGCACATGTACGGGTAAAACGTTTTTATAATACCGCTGATTTATAATACCGCTGCGCGACCTGACGGTTAAAATTGTCTTTGCGACCGACTACAGCCTTAAATTTCCTTTCTATCCGTCCTAGATAGAATAAACTATGACTTTGCCGAGCGTGTGCGAGAAAGAAGAAGATTGTTTTCACGTCGAATGTGGCAAGTTGGCGAGAGAATATAACGCGCGCGCAAGTCTTCCATCTTCTTTTCACGCGTCCGTTACCGCGCTCGCAAACACGCTCTCCTATCCGCAAGTCGACACTCGCAATCTGTTGGAACACGTACGAACGTATATATATACGACGGTAATGCCACTTAAACATGCGGAGTCACGCGCGATACAACCGCTGTTCCGCCGATATCGCGTTTGGCGATGTTCGCCTTTATTTCCTTCCGTCGTCCCCGGCAAAGGCGAGCCGACAGCAAGATTTAAACGAAACCATTCCGAGTTCGAGGAGCTATTAGCGTAAGTAATACACGCTGATTTGATGGCAACTTAAGTTTCCAAGTTCGCGATTAAACATTTTTTTACTGCCGCTTTTCTTTCTCATTTTCGCAGTCCACCTTGGCATTTATTATAACGAAGATCAATTTTATTTTACTCCATTGTACTGCAATTTACAATATTTTAGAAAGAAGAAATAATACTAAGCCCCGCAGTGCGCTACAATGCATCATAATCATTCTCCATGCATCATTCTTATACGTTATGGAAATTGTATCATCTATGAGCTCGTCTTCGTATTTATATGATATATAATATAAATATAGCACATACAATTCGTTCGTGTGCAATACAAATTTGGGGACCAAGAGGATTGAATTAATATAACAATTGATAATAATATGAATTTCTGTGGACAGATTTTCTCGTTATCTTATTTATTCTCTCTGAAAGCGTTAAATTTTCCAACCGTATAAATGTGTAAAGAAAGGTACGTAATAAAGTGCAAAAGTTTCCGGCCCAAGGCTATAATAAAATGAAACGACCCATTTTATACTTCAATATAATCGCCCTTTATTTCGAGTACAGATTTTAAATTTACGGATACCACTTATTCGCCACTAATAATTTTTTTCCCTCGCAAATCGGCCTTTAATATTGAAAATTGAAAATAATCACTCGGGACTAAGTCGGGTCTGTAGGGCAAGTAATATAAAGGAGTGATCCCCTTAAACTATGTTAAGGATAAAAATTCAGAAATAACGGTTTATATTGAAAAGTAAAAAAATAGTTGTTACATTTTATCACTTTGTCTTATACCCTTGAGCCGGAAACTTTTGGACCTTGCTATGTATGCCTGATTAGAATTCATCGTTATCCCGCTACATATTACCGTCGTTCATCGTCTCGATGTAACAAAAATCTCGAGTTACAACAGTTCACCGAGACTTCCCGAGTGTGTATGTGTCGCGGAAAAGAAAAAAAAAGCACTTTTACCGTAAGAAGTTTGCCGGACGGACCTCGTCGAACCGAGATTAGTTGTGTAAGTCCCGCACAACTTCCTTTCGAGAGTGGCATAATCAAAGTTTGATCATGTTAAAGCGCGCCCAGTTTGCAACGTGCTACGAATAATCAAATAAAACATACTTTTTAATTTCCTTTCGCACTCCCGCGGAAATTGTGCCAGAAGAATGCAATTCCACATGGCAAATGTTTGGGCTCGTCACACATTTGTCGTTCAATAATTTTGTTTACCAATTTTACGATATTTCAATTTGCATCTCTTGATTAATCACATTGGAAGCATGTCATCATTTATTATTATGTCATAATTATACATGTATTTCGGTGCGAAGTAATAAATTAACGCCTGCATAATAAAACTTAATAAAAATTAACATCGTGACATCGATCGATATATTAATTTTATGATATTGATTAATCTAAATGTATTTAATTCGCAAAGTAATTATTATATATTTAAGTTGTATTTAGCTGTTTAATAAATGTAGTACATAAATGTACAACAACGTCACATAACATAAATTCTTCTATTTCTCTTGTTTCTTAACGTCGTTTCCTCCTCGGACAAACTATAGGTGTCAGATTTTGCAACGGAAAGCGCAATGTGTTAGACAAGGATATATATCTCATGAACATCTCTATTCTTGTCTCTTTTATGTTGCATATGAATATGTATGTTTCCAACACATCTTTACGTCCTAGGTTGAATGAGAATATAGGAGATTAAATTATCGACGATTTCAAAGATTAGCCATCAATCCAGAATACCCTTAAATAATTTTCACAGCTTAATTTTTTCACTATAAATATTATTTTTATATCACAACGTTTCACTTCTTTCTTCGAAAAGAAATAAGCATTTGGTATACAGTGCGCGTACGTTCTCAAGCAGGAATAAATATTATACTGACTTAAAGATGAGAATTTGGAAAACTATTTTTGATTAGAAACTGATATTCACAATAACAGCTTATTAAGAGGATAAAATATGATTTCGATTTCTTTAAATAACAGAATTGGATTTCAAAGTTTTCTATTTTATACCAAATATTTAAAGATACACTTGCCTGAAATAACGTTCTTACGTATTGAAATCATTAGATATTGATTTCTAGAAAGTCAATCCGGAACAATTTAAATGTCTAAATGATTTGGAACTAGATGATGTTATTAAATAGTTTTTTTTAATATGCTCGTAAGTCTTATCTTATAAATAAACATCTTTCTGGGAATTTTTGCAGCGTTTATAATCCCCGAAAGGTCTTCACCCTCTTGACGCGCTTCTTTTTTATTACGTCTCTCGAGATTTACACTTTACTCTAATGCGCTTGAGGTTTCGTTAAGCTCCTCGCCAATGCGCCCGTAAAGTCCGAGATGTGAGACAGTTTTCTGCAAAAACGAGGTGACATCCCCTCGCGCGCAAGTTCGCGAGGTCGATCGCCTCTCGTTAGTCAAACGACCGGATCGATCTACTCGGTATTAATGAAGTTTCGAGGGCATCGCCGTGTCGCGTTTAAACGTTCGTACCGACCGACGACATCGAATTCCGAAGTCGATGGCTGGGGACGACAATGCCGAAGTCCCGATTTCGAAGTTAACTTACAAGCCGCCCGTCCCCGCGCGCCGTCGGAAGTTACACGAACGGCAGAATCCGAAGTTGACAAACCGTGCCGCACTCGACGACCCATCGTTCGAGTATTCATTTCATGTAACGGACGTAGAGGTCCGCAGGAACGACAGGTGACGTTTGCCGCAGCAGGAGCAGAGCATTACCGTCGACGGTGACGATAGAGCGCGCAAGAAATATCCTCCCGGTTGACGCGGTGCTTCGACGGTGCCGATGGAGACATCCGGTGCGCCCGCGCTACCTCTCGCTAACAAGAAGATTTAATATCGCGCCGCGACACTTGGCTCTTGGAGACAATTAGACTCGCGCAGCCCGGTAAAAGCTTTAATCTCCCCGACGCGTAGCAGTACCAATATTTAACCGCGAGTGTAGGGCTTTCTGTTGGGACATCGTTAGCGCTGGGCGTGGAAAACGAACATTTCTTACGCGATATTCTTCTATTTGTACCTGTAGTATAGAAATATATTTTATATGAAGAAGACTACGAGAGAAAAGACGTTAATTATCGCTCATCCGTTTCACATAGTTTCACATAATATCGTTATCGTCAGAGCACGAAGTAGAATGTCGGATAAAAAATTTCTAGAATACAAAATTTTTCAGTGTCCTACTGAAATTAGCAACTCTTCATATTTGAACCGAGCAAGTTAATTTTAAATTTGCAAAAATTTGTTGAAGCTAAAAAAAGCTTCGACATGTTTTACATTATATTATTGTTCGACATCTTCAAAGCACTATCTTATATACACGTCTTCTTGTCCTATACTGTCCTACTTTCGTCTTTTAATAGAATTTTTACTCTCTAATTAATACGTGTCTAACACTCTATTTTAATCATTTGCGGGCAATGGGTCGTATATGTCCCACCTCATGATAATCAGGGTTTTCATTATTAAAAGTCTATATTCGGTGAAAAATATCGAGTTTTCAATAAAATTTTATCGGTAACTGCATTTTATTGGATAAATTTCAACGGATGTATCTATTCATAATTTAATCGAAAAACGTAATTGGAAAAATTAACCTTCGGAAACACTATTTAATAGGTTTATCCGATGAAAATTTTTCTCAGTGCATCAATAATTCTCAAACAAGATTCTACAGGATCCTACACTGATAGAAAAATGTGTGGTATTTGAAACTATAATTGCATAGTAAAATAATTATAGTCAGGAATATCATTTTTATAGTAATTATTACTATAATATTAGTACGTACCTAAACTATGAAATTCTAAGCCCTGCTAATATTGATTATTTTCATGCAATTGTTGAAAAATAATTTATGTCAAAAAACGTACGATTCTCTTTCATCGAAATTCACTCACGGAGATATTTAACGAAGAATTTAACTGAAAGTATATATATGGGGGTTTCTGAGGTCGCTGAATACGAATCTGAGGTTATCCAAGATGGCGGACAAAAATAGCAAAAATTCAAGAATTCTCATAAAAATGTGTAATGAAGGATCTTCGGGGTCGCTGATTACGAATTTGATGTCAGAATCATAACGTTAAATACAGTGGATTCGAGATCGTGGATACTTTATATCTTTAGCGGAAAATTGCCAATTCAAGTAAAAATTGCCTACATATTGGGTCCACCATCGTAGATGAACTATATTTTACAATTCTGACTTTAGATTTGTAATCAACGACAGCAAAAACCTCTAGGTACAAAGTTTCGCGGGAATTCGTTTTCCCATTTCGATCCACCATCTTTAATCCCCCATTTTGAATTTTGCATTTCTGACCCCAGAATCGTGATCAGCGATCCCAAACACCTAAAGAACTATCATAACCTTCATTATTGGTTGGCTACAAAAATGTGCCCTTAAAGGGTTAAAACGGTCCAACGATTTTTCCATGTTGCCGCATTAAAGGTATATTTAAGATGCGGCAGTAAATCAAAGTCCTTTGGATGCTTACGAGCGGGAGACCAAAGTTCGAACAGCTGTGAGAATCACGGCTTTTCTCGCAAAGCAGTAGGCAACTCTGGTGGAAGGTGTTTACTAAAAAGTTGCTCGCCTGCGTGCTCGGTCTTATCGCGGAAAATTATTTTTGTGCCTCGTCAGAGCCCGACTTTCACAGTCCAACCCCGCGTGTGCGAAAGAAAACTCCGAAGTCAACTTAAAAGTCGTTCAGAACTGCGCGGCTCGCTCGTGTGTCACGAACCTCAATCTGTGATATGCATGTCGTCGGATGCGATAACGTCGGATTAAAGAGGGGTGAACGAATTAAGACTCGCGCAACTTAAGAACAACGACTCAAAAACGCCCGTGGAAACACACAGCGATTTTCGAAGCCGCACCGGCGCTCCTCGATAAGTTGTGCGTTAGTCGCACGCTGCATCCGTTTTACGGTTAGTTAAATCTTATCCGCGTTACATCGGCGAAGGGCCGCACTAGTCCGAGTTATTATTAGTCACGTTTGAGTTGGGAGTGCACGGATTATTTCTAATCCCGCATTTAAGACATTTACATAACCGTGCCTTTTCACCACAATACCGCTCATGATTGCCCGTTGAAATCCCGTTCCGTAATCGCGCGATCATAATTAATTCAGCGACTTAGGCGCGATGCTATTGCGCTTACGTCTAAAAGTCCTAACTGCACAACAATTTCTCTTAACTACTTTTGTACCGAGCAGCGTGGCGCGACTGAAAAGCGCGCAAACATGATTCAGTCCTTCCTCCGCTTTATCGTACGTGTTACCCTTGTACGAGATGATTAAAATGTTCTCGTTAAAACAACGAATGTAATTACTCGACACTCGCGTTATAAAGCCAGTGCTGACGATCGAAATCATCAGATAGATTGCATAATGTAACGGGATAGAGACCAATCGCTAATTAGAAGCTCGCTTAATGAGAGACACGATATGTAGTGAATTGGAATGCAATATACGAACGCGATATTATCGGCGGCATATTATAGCGAAACGTCGTGTATCGGCTTGTCACAAGGAACAAACGCTGTTTGTTCGCACAATATCGGTCATCGCCAACTTTTGCGATACGTCATGTACTCATACTGGCCAGAATTAATTGTGTTAGCATGAAGATTTAGTTATGGGCCAATTAATAACGTATCTGACATAAACGTGACACAAATTGCTATTTAAATATAGAGATGTATAAAATTTATTTAAACCACCGGGTGCCTGTCCTTCTCTCTCACGCATGCGATTGCCATAAATACATACGATACGTATGTTACTGAATTACGGATAAAAGACACCTAAACAGGAATAGTCATCAAAGTTCGTTAATCAGTGGCTAACTGTTCGAGTTGGATAATTGCGTAGAGATGAAACTTGCGCGACAACGTAACTGCGCGTTTTAAAGTTATATACAACAAGTTTTTATCGTCCCTTTTTTACGAAGACCTGTCACATCTGAATTGTTGTAAGTTAATTGTTCATGTTTCCGAAATTAGGTTAATCGTTAATTACCGCACGCTGTGCTTTTCATTGACATAGAACGGTTGATTGAACATGATGGTGCAACTAATTGCATTACCATATTCCATATGGCTAAATGTAGCGAACCGATCGGTATTACTGAGCATCAGCGTTATGTTTGTATTTCGTAATACTGTGATTGATAGGAACGTGCACTAGCGTTTATGCCTAACAACTCGGCTGTAAGATAATTTAAGCGGGAACTCTCCGATATTTTCGTCGTAATACGTAAACAAAATCGACAAACTCCATCCATATTTTCTAAACGAGATACACACGACCATAATTCTGTTGGTCGCTGAAACGTAAAAGAGATTTATTTGGATTGGCGTATAATGTTATCGCAAATTAGTAAACCTTCATTATTTACTCGACGTGACGTTCGCATAGTTATCCAAGTTTTCGAAATATAACTGTGTGCATTCTAACACGATTATTTCCATAACATCACATAAAAACGATATATTTTATCATCGCTCCTAAATCCACTGTTTAAGATTCAATTTTCTCCAAGGGTCCGTGAGAGGTTTTTTTGGTTTTACAAAATTAACCGATCGACCGAGCCATTATTGAAAAAGCTGTTTAATAGGAAACTCAATACCTCTATCGCTGAGAGGTAAACCGATCGGACGTCACAATTGAAATGATGCTACTGATATTTGACACGATTTAATGATGCGCAATTCGATAACACGATAAATGGTATTTTAAAGTCCTAATAAACTGAACGCGCGCGCGAATAAAACTGCTGTGTTAAACTTGGATTTCAGACGAGGAGAAAATAAAAAAATTGTTTTACAACAATCGATAAATTACCGGTAACGTTATATAATTTCCAAATCACCGATATGATGTAAAATTTCCGAGTTAAAAGAAAATATATTTCTTTATTTAATACTTTAATTAATTTTTATAAATGCTTATGCATTTACATTATGCCTAAGGTCCTTAAACTCCGAAAAATTGAGCCAATCAATCCGATCCCTTCTAACGCTCGCTCGTTATTTTAATAGTGAGTTGATATCTGCCATGAGAATTTCATAAGAATGGAATCATCAATTACAGAGCCGTTTAATGGGAAACCCGATATTTTTGTTAGCGGGAAATGGACAGCGGGCAAGTACCTCGCGTCTCTTCAATATCCTCTTCTAGGGCTGTACAGGGCATGCCGCGGTGCGACCGCTGTTAAACGTCCAATAAGCAAATTGCGGTTCGTATAATGAAGCGAGAATAGCAGTTATTAACGAACGTCCGTATTCGTCGACATTCGCTTTTCGCCGTAATTATCTGCCATGATAATTTCCTGACTGCTGCTCGGCGCGCATTTCAAGCGCTTATACGATTTTAACTAGGAGATTATAAATGAATCATTTGTTCGGTTATTCATCCCTCAAGATTATGGCATCCAAGATTCTCAATGACAAAATGGCGTTTATCTTAGTATCATTTCTAAAAGTTTGGTCGAAAATATGTTCCTTTATATTACATTTTTAATCTACATCTTTCTTTATATTTCGTATTACAATATATTATTATATTCTTTCATTTCAGGGAGTATCTATTATTGAAAAAATTAAGGGAAGGAAAAACAAAATTTACAAAAAGCGATTGCGAGATGCATTCTTTCTGCCTTTGGTTTTCTACGACAGAAGTGACATGGCCATTGATTAATAAATTCAAAGGTTCGCGGGAGAGCGTTACATATTGGAGACAGTATTAAATTACAACATAACGAAATGTGGAATCTCTCTCATATACCGTTATTAAAGCGTGTGTGCATTTTACGATTAAACGTTGCTGATAGTAATCACACCATAATACGTCCAATCACAGCCACACAAGTTATACCCAATGCATGGCGATTCGATATTTCAATGAAAACTAACTATCTCTGCCAACGTGTTCGAACAGTTATTAACGTAGCCGCGTGTGCAATGACAGGACAATTCATCCCTTTCGCCAAAAAGTACGCGGACGCGGGCAAATATGAAACGAGCCGTAATCCTGCTCGAGCATATTTTCGAAACGCTTTCGTTCGAAACACGAGAACGATCGTTCGATATCCCGCGATATCGACATCTGAAAATTGTCCCAATACTGCGAGTCTTCCGGCAATGGCATCATTTATTAGCTAATGCTACTTGTCCATTCCGCTCCGATGGCTTGCAATCCGCGCGCAGCGCGGCTAATTCTGGCTATTTCCATTGTTCTTTAATAAAGATTGTCTATAACTTCGACAGGGATCAATAATACCGGAAACAGGTAACTGATCGCGTGAGTATTTTAATTATTATGCCAATATTTCACGCGCGAAAGTAGACACTGTCAATTAATCTGTAATTTATCTAATTAACCTACTTGTTTAACAAACTCTATTTTCTGCCACACACTTCTGCTTGCGAGATTGTGGAGAGATAATATGCCTGATTACAAGCGTGATTACGAATCGCGTTAAGATACTCTTTGAATATTCTATGATAATTAATTACAGTCACTGGGAAATATTGTTTGAGCTCTGGCACGAATTAAAGTATATTAATTACTAATACTACATACCAGTTCGAAATCCGTGTGATTTATCGTTAGTTCACTACCGATCGAATTACAGATTGTTATGGCGAATAATTTAAATTTCAAAGACACGAGCAGGACTCATCCCGAATATTATATTTAAATCCAACAGCCGGTGGCTGTACCTTCAATAAGCCAGATTAGCTAACAAGTAAATTTGTCATGTTTAATGGAAATTTAACTAGACTTTTAGTAGACGTATGATATTGTATGCAGGGATACCTATATCACTCGTCAAATTTACACTTTTAAAATATATATATTCGATATAAAAGGAGTTATAAATTTTAATATATTAGCTCAGTGTTGCAAGTTAATTTAATTCGACATCAGACGTATTTCACTCGGCTAAACGAGAATACGGTAATTTCATATCTCAATGAAAGATACGTACATATCGAGAACAGGTTAATACGACATAAACGTCAATTAATAATTATTAAAATGTCCTGCCCTAATTTCCGGCAGATAAACTGTACATTGACTTGCGCCATTAATTTTTCGATAAATTGTGGTTTCCGGGGGTGTTGACCGATCGGTCACCTAATGATGACGATCATCATCTGCAAGTACATTTAACTCGTAATTACCACGCTGAAACACGCTCATTACGGCGTATGCTAATATCCCCCATGTTTTATTAAATACGCCTTCAAAGATAGATAGAACGTGGGCGTATCTATACTCTGCGGTATGTATTTAAAATAGCTCTCACCGTTTCTAAATTACGTCCTATATAAATGTCAACTGTAATCTGTACGTAGCAATTAAGCTGTACATTTATATCTCAGTTGTTCTTCTAAAAAGTAATAAATATTGGCCAAGCAATTCCCTTTGAGAACTCCATATTAAGTCGTTGATGATACTTTATTCTTTTTCCCTCGACTCCCAAGTAAGCCTTAGAAGTGAGCTATTCAAAGAAAAAAAAAACGCGATGCTTTTAAGAAAATTATTCCATGCCTTGAAGATATTCTCGCGCTATCGACGGCAACATTGTTTCCAACGCTTCCTGGCATTAAGAGGAAAAAGAACTTTGTGAACTTTGTCTTCGAGACTTTCAATGTGGAGAATACATTTCTCTGTTTTCATGCCATATGTTTCACAAACACTATCGCGACTGTGATATAATTACAGATACATACATTAGATTAAAATATCGAGTCTTTTAGCATTAACTAAATAGGTAAATATAATAGTTTGCAAATTTCTCTCATTCTATTATATATTTATTTATCAGGATATATATAATATCCTAATTTTGTTAAAAGAATAATCAATAATACAACGATATACATTATCAACAAAATATACAAAGTTCATTAGCAATAAGTAGAGTAAATATAATACTAATATAAAATATATAATAATATAATAATTAATAATTTAGGGGACAGAGAGAGAGTGTGTGTGTGTGTTTTCCCCTTTAATGCAAAATGAATAAAATGTTGAATAAAATATCATTCTTTTGATTTTCAAATTGCCTTGGTTAAATAAAAATGCAATGTAATCGATATATCTACAATTGTATGCTACCCTGAAAATTACTTCATTCTAATACAAATTTCGCTCCGTCAAGCTCTTGCAGCGCTGATGACGTATAACTTTCAGGATACTCTGGTAAGACTATACAGATTGAAATACTTTTGGGAACACCCTTTTAAAAAAGATCATCCTGTCCTTTAATTTGCGTACCGTGTATTACGAGACACGGCGAAGCTTTATGGAGCTTCTTTGTGATCCCTCTGGTAGCTATCTTGTCGGTTGATAAAAAATACCGCGGCCTTCCTTTTTCGGAGTGAGCTTAGCTCGGGTGCAGATCGTTCGACTGATGACTCAGGACATTAAAGAGTCCTCCAGATAAGTTATCGTGGGACGATTTTCCTCGCTCTATCTCGCCCCAGTTTTAAGAATCGGGATTGGATCGGATTATATTGATTGTATTCACTTTGCGCATAATCTAATACGACAATGTACACGGTATTAAGCGGGGAATGATAATAGAATTAGCGCTCCGAAGTGATTAACTTGTTAATATAATTAACGTTAATGTCCGCAAAATGATTCCGGGAATATCTCAATCTGAATATTTTGTTACGAAATTTATTTTATGATTATTTAATTGTCCTACAATAATTTTGCGTCATTATTAATTCATACGCGCATACTAATCCATCTGTCGCTTAATTGCCACTGCGGATTTACAATATTTCCAATGATAATCGTGGCAAATGCAACATTCGGCCCATAGAATATCTTTAGAATAGTCAAGAATTAGAACGATGCGTATACTTCCCCGTTAAATCTTCTCCATTATCCGAGTTCAGGGATATATAAAGTAATATTATAAATAATTCGCATCAGTTTTCCAACGGCATTGCTATTAACGCGCCACTATTAATAATGGCCATTTAGGAGAGCCAGATTGAAGGAGCATTTTCTCTCTTTTCCTAATAAGCACCCGTCCTCCCTTTGCATTGCGCGATTTTTCCCTCCATAATGCGCGTTTTAAGTTCCCTCTGCGAGACGGAAGATTGAACGACTTTTCCTCGGTATCGATCCACCACCTTCGGACCGCATTGTCATATACCGGGTGTGCACGCGGGAGCGGCCGTATCTGAGAGCTTACGTCGTTCCCGCCGGCTGTAGATATCGCGATATGGGAAAATTGAAATTTTACGACGACACCGCGAACGATTGTATGTGCCCTCTACTGGGAACGTATGTTCCACGGACGGGAGACACCCTTATCCCCCCGTTGGAATTCGTTTCCTGACATTGGTTTGAACTTTCTTGCTCGTCCTTGCTTGCGCTGCACGTGCGAGCGAAATGGCTATCGTATTCTCCTACGTACACGGCATCCCCACGAGCACTTCTCACCCGATTTTTGATGCGCATAGGTCGACGATTCGCGGAAAGTAAGCAGCCGATTCTCGACTGCGCGAGGAAAATGTCTATCGATCGCCAAACGTTATCTAATGACGTCGTTCCTAGTCTTACAGCGTCGACAGTATTTAACGGTAACATTTCAAGAGTATGTAATAGAAACTTTTATTATTCATCGAGTAATATCCTATCCGACACAAACCAAATTTATATTTTCTTTTCACCTCAATTAATATATCAAAATCAAAATCTAGTGATCCTTGGACGATAATTGTCTCTCGCTTAACTTCTGATATTAGCAGAAAGTTTTACTTTTTTCCCTGTAAGTACGAAGATAAAGAGGGGAGCTAATTAAATTCGACAATCAGGAATTACAGGCGTCGCTTAACAGCAGAATTTTCGGCTTCGAGTGACAGCGAAACGTCCGATCACCTTATACGTAAGCGCAGCTCATAAAGCTGAGATACGATCTCGTGCTTCAACGTCCCGCAAAGATTCGCCTATAGTTAATGAGCAGGGGCTGCGCTGTCAGCGGCCGATAATATAAAAATAGTGAACACGTATTATCAACAGACCGTACGTCATTGATTGCGCCTTTTTGCACTCAATTATCTGCGCAGACGCGCGCCAGTCTCAGACTTAAGTAACCAACGAGATCGACCAACGCTATTTTATGACGACATATTCCGATATAGAATTTCTGCAATAATATGGAACGGCTTGATGCCGATTTCAACAAACTGTTATATCAAATAATTAAATAAAGA
Organism: Vollenhovia emeryi; assembly: GCF_000949405.1. NCBI lineage: Eukaryota > Metazoa > Arthropoda > Insecta > Hymenoptera > Formicidae > Vollenhovia > Vollenhovia emeryi. The sequence goes on from NW_011967195.1 coordinate 387,789, forward strand.
CCATGCGCGAGATGAGTCTGCTTCGTTGCAGCAATTTTAACGTCGAAATTTAATTACAGCTACATGTCGCAGTTTATAGAACAGTAATTGTTGCTAATTTCAATCCTTTTACGATACGTCGCGGTTCAGAAAACCGTGCAGCGACGTCGCGGGGAAATTTTATATGCGCAAACATGCGAGTTGTAATGAAATAATCTTTAAAGACCGACTAATTAGATCTGTGTAATTTTATTCTACGTTAATAAAGTACTACAATCGTATTATTATAAATTATATCTGAAGTGAAGTTAAAATACGATTGCCACGAGCTGTATAGCTAACAATAACAACCGTAGCATTTGATCCAGTTGTCGCGGCCGCTCTTTTACGAGCCATTATTCTTTCTTAGCACGCGGAAATGAGAGATGCTAGGATATATGTAAATTAAGCAAATAGTCAACAAAGCAAGACTAATTAACGCGAAGCCGACAGTGGCGTATATGATGTCTTATACAGAGCAGTTTCTCAGCGTATGAGCAAAATAACTACTTAACGATCTCGCTGCCTGCCTGCGAGGCCGAGCACGATGGAAAAGTTAGGTACCTCAGTGAAAACAAGGCGCTTCTGTCGTAAAGCCGCCTTAACAAATGCCACGTACAAAACTTTTCCCTCCCACGTTGCGAGCTCTGTGTACACGGCCATTTTCCGAGAGGAAACTTCATGTTATCTTGACTTCGCCGCTGACCCCGATACACACTGCCTGCCCGGAATCGACGGCCGCGTCGTAAAGAATACAATTAAACTTGTAAAATTTGCTTTGGAACAATTTAACGAGTGCTCGTAACATTAAACATCGAAACCGACTGTGAATTGCTGCCCATCTGTGACTGGAAACTCTGATTTTATCGGGTGGGTACAATAGTTCCGGCATATAGAGGAAGTTACGCTTATCGCACGCCAGTTGTCGAAAATCTATTTTATTCTTCATTTTGTTTTCTCTGTCGCGAACGGTTTATTCTTCAGATTTGGAAATCATATTTTATGTACCACGATATTTTTTACGGCATATTTAATCAATATGTTGTATTAAGATAAACATGTAAAAAATACGGTAGCGCGGACGCGTTCTCAGTTTTTTTCGCTGCAAATACATATAAACCTATATGTTATCCGTTATTTGAAGTTTTATGATACGTTTGGATTTAGCTAGTACGCAAGTTGAATCAATATTGAACATTGCTCTCAATAAACTGAAAATATCAATAATAAATAGTTAATGTTTTCATAAAATTTCCGCCGTACGAAACCAGAAAAGATTATCAACTTTTGTGAATATGCACACCCGTATTAATTTTACATCGCGTGCTAAGGACATGTCGAGATAATTATCGCGGAGATCTTTCACGGAAAAAAAAGTAACTGCCGTAGCTAAAAACTGCACGTGGTAACTAACTTTCAGTTATAAGATATGGACAGCTAATATTTAGTTGTGATAGCTGATACTTTGCTACTGTGCCTATAGTACTAGGTGCGACAGCAAACCGTTTGCTGTGGCTTAGAAGCTTATGGATAAAGCAGCATAATATTTTCAGCAAATCATAATTCGCTACGGTAGCGAAAAATTTTTTTTCAGCGTTGATACAAAAATAAAGATCGATGAACCTAGCAATAAATGCTTTTTGACAAATGGATTGCAAATCTCGCACTGTTCACCGCACTGTAAATATTGATGGCTCAATGAACCGATGCTTTTAGTAAGTGTAACCTGCACATTGCGCGTATGTAAGTGGACTTATCGTCCCGTGCAAAATGCATAAGCGATATTATTACGATGAGATTGTGTGGACTCCGAATATTGACGACGAGCGCATTGCCAGAAGCGCATCGCAGTGATTGATATGGTAAACATTTGCCAGCATTCTTCAGCAGTTACGCCGCGGCGGCTTGCTCGGTCAGAATGTGTCGGATTAATCTTGCCCCGCAAGATTAATGGATATTTAACATTTAGCCCGAGTTTCTCCGTGAATTTCCATGGCGCCGGTGATATATTCGACTCCACGCCGAAGCCGCGTGTATGTGGGGACCCGCCTCTCATCCTGCACCGTCAAACTTTTTTAACGAGACACGACGCGCAGTAGCCAGCCAGGATGGCAGCGAGTTTAGCGGAAGTTGTTCTTAAGCAGGTCGCGACACGAACGAAATTTGCAAGCTCGACGGCGGATGAAAACTGCCGCATCAATTACCCGTTGTTGAAAATGCCCGCGACGCAAAATGAAATTTCGCGGACAGCATCGGGCAGGGTCGGGACACCCTGCGGTATCAATTACGCACCGTTGAAAGTGTCACGTGGTGACGAGTGACCGGGTAATGGAAAAGTTTGTCTCTTAAAACGCCAAAGCACAACCCGAAGCCAGGGAAATATTGTTACCAAGTCCATGTGGTCTCGATAAGGAAAACCTAGTCAGGCAATTTGAATTCTCAATGCTACATTTACGGTCAGGACTGCCTGATGAGTGCCTGATCAGACATTAAGGCATCTTTATTAGGCTCCTACCGGGACTCTACTAAAATTTCTGCTCGGGGCTTAGCCTTAAGTCATCTGATCTAAGACTCTGCATTCTTATCTTGGCACTTGCAAGAGTTCCAGTAGGAAAAATCGTATCGTGTGCCGTTGGCTTTAGAGCTCGTTCCCACGCCGGGCTACGTCGATCGATTTTATTCAGATTACGACCGGTTATGTTGCAAACCGAATTATACTGAAAGAGCACGATGACACACGCGTTTAACACTGCCACCGTTGCAATTATTTAGCAGTTAAGCCACGAACGGTGAATAACGTTGCAAAAATAAATAGGATTCGCTTTTTCGAAACGACAGGACACCGCAGTAAAGCGATCTGCGAACGAGACTAACGCGGCATTTTAATAGTGTGCTATGAAACATGAATATATGTAATAAACATATTAAAAACCAAACGTTACGAAATATCGTTGAAAGAATCAATTTTACGGCAAAATAAAAACCGTAATAAATTTTACGGCTAAATAAAAACATTATTTTTATCGCACACATGGCTTTTAATTGTAAGATACAAAATGAGATTTAGCTTCCTCGACGTTGTCACGTACGCGCAATAAATGTACTATTCAGAATTAATCGTTAATTCACACACGATTCGTTCTTTTAAATTGCGCATTTTTATAAGCGCGATTGAACAGCGGGAAACCCGACGGGCGGCCAATCCAATGAGAATGGATGATTTTATCTGCCGTCACAGAGTTAACGCTAAAAAAAGAACGCATAAAGAAACGCAAGGTACGATGAGAACGTGTGGAGGAATAATTGCAACAGTAGTGGTAAAACGTGCGAAATATAATAGATGATCGCCAAGTGTTGAACGCATCAGACTGCCATAAAGCACGGCAGACTCGCGATCAGATTGCTAATGACAAAAAGTCCGGCGGCGCGCACCCGCGAAATTCGCCGCCCGCCGGTCACACCGCGTATATCCTGCATTCGAGCTAGGTTTATCGCTAACCCCGGGGTTTATCGACGCGATTTCGCGCAAGGTTACTGCACCCGGGCATCATTTCGCACGATGTTTCGCTCGAGATAGGCAAACGGGCAGATTACTCGAATAGCGGGGTATCGTGTACGTTCAACTGGACTGCCAAATGGAAGAACGGTGTGCACCTATAACGATACGCCTTTCATTATCCCGAGCAGAAATTTTAGTAGGGGCCTAATAAGGATGCCCTAATGCCTGAATCAGGCACTCATCAGGCAGTCCTGACCGTAAATGTAACGTCGAGAATTCAAATTGCCTGATCAGGTTTTTCTTATCAAGACCTCATGGCTTGCCCCATGTTACGCCTTACAATTTCTAATAGGGGGGTAGTAGGGCATCAGTATAGGCTTCCTATTTAAAAAATTCAATTTTTTTAACTAATTTTTAAATTGTGTTAAGTTATATAGTCGTCAAAAGTATATTCAGGTCATGATCCAGACAACTCGCTGTCGGGTCATATCGGCTCGCCTCTTATTGTAAACGCAATTGCCACAAATGTTGAATTTAGGAACATTTGAATTTAGATGAAATAAACCTGAGTGTTGTCGTATTAACAATATCATCGTTCTGCGATCTTGGTCGATGTAAATTCTCACTGACGGAAAGTCAACTTTAGAATCGCTCGAAGGAACATACTATACAATTGCCGGTTAGTATTGCAGCTTCATTCTTTAGACATGGTAAGTCATCCCTCGGGAGTCTTTCAATTCTCGCGAATCTCATATTTATCGCTAAATTGTCCGATAGAGTTTACCGACGCGATTTCGTGCCGAGTTTCCAATGATGCGCGTATCGCTCCCTGTGGTTTTGGTTGAGATAGGGAGAGGTGGGACTAGATAGATTAGGAGGTTAAATTAGTTCAATCAAGAGACCCGCCGGCGCAACGATGTGTAATTATGCGCCGGTGCAATCACGCGTTCGCGGATTCTATGCACATACTCTCCCGGATCATTGATGTCGGAGAGCAATTGCGGTAACCGTAGCTGAGCGAGGCAAAACATCCGTAATTCATTTTTGTTGTGATACACGAAAATTAAATTATTGCCAGGTGATTTGGGTGTACTTTGTGTATATCTGTTTATATCGATATGCAACAGATGAGATACGAGTTCATGAGATAAATCTTCTTTTGCTAGGACGTCAAAGGGTTATCAACTTAGTATTTAAAGGAATGTTTTACAAAATGCCTGACAATTATTTGACCTCGATTTAATTATTTTAGAAATATGACAGATGTTTTATATTAATCTGCATACAAAAGTTATATTATTATATAACGGTAGTCGCTCTCTAAAATACTGCCGCGTTTTACATATCCTTAATAATCTAAAATAAGGATATTTATAAATTGTAAATTGAAATTCTAGAATAATTAGTCAATAAACTCATTTACTCTCAACCCAATTCACAGGGTTTATCGACACGATCTTTGATAGATTATCAGCGTCGTGTGTGCTTCTTCTCACGGTGCTTCGCCATTGAGACAGACAGACGGCGACGGAGACGCAGCCGTATTAAGGAATCGATAAGGAGTTTCAGCATGTTTGAAGCGACAAGATCTTGCCAACATTTATCTCGTGTAATACCTAAAGACTTTCTGCTTGAAAAACCCGGTAAATATTAAAGCACCCAATGAAAACGCTTTCAAAGAGAAGTCTTTAACTTAATCTGTCTAGATCGAGAATCTAAAATAGAAATCCTCTTCTCGAATAATATTTTATTCTCACCGCAATCCAGTGGCAAGTACTTGTAACCACATTATAATGTGACTTTATAACGATATTTTTTATTGGCAATTGTAATATTTAATTAAACTTTTAATTAATTTCTTTCACCGAGATAATATTCTATTATAGCCATTATCATTGCGAACACATTTGAAAACATTTTAATCTTACCTACCATTTGAAGTGGGAAAGAAATTTTAACTGTAAATAACTAAGCCTTCAGCTTCGCTGCACTTAAGATTATTAGTTTGTGGTTTGCTACTGTTTTTATACGCTCAATTCGCTTCGTATCCAATTAAATCTGCGATTTATTTAATGCTGCATTTTCTCGAGCAACATAATACCACACCCGATACTTTTACGTTAATAGTTTCAACGCGGTATAAAAATATATATTGTAAAAGCATCGAATGATTTTATTAATAATATCAAATTAATTCAATTTTGAAAAAATAACAAACGAATTATAGATATATTTATATTGAATTGTTTTCGGTATACGACGTTATCTCTCCCTGTTATTGTTCTTCGAATCAAGGCGGTTTTTCCAGCGATATTCTCGAAATTATGTTCAATATTATTCTTGTATCCGACAGAGATTATTAAAAATTACCAGTTTCATTTCGCTACGTGTTAAACCACGCGTGGCACGGTCGTCTGTCCAAGCAGCTATTGTTAATCGAACTGGCTGTACTCTCTATTGACACAACTTCGATTACGTGTCCGACAACGGCTGCGGTTTCTTCGACGGTGCCCCGACGTGGAATACACGGGCGCGCGTATGTCATCGGCGCATCGAATGAAGGAGACTCGGGATTTCAGGATTTCAGGATTTCAGGATGCCGGAGACAATGAGGAACGACGTTATGAGACCCGGCAAACATTTATCCTACGTACGATGTGGTCCGTAGGTACTTCATTGCCCGAAACTGGTTGCCGCGCTATAATGCACGTCTGCCTCCTAGCTAGCGCTCGCTCTTACGCTAACAGCCCCGGTGAGCGCAAATGTTTGCCGAGTGTGTTGTGCTTTATGAACACGGATTTCACCGTAGCGTTGTAACAAATTCACCACGCTCGAGCATTATGCGTATGTGCGCGCGTGTATACACGATCGCTATTACCGAGACATTAACGTTCCAAATGGGATACACTCGAATTTAATTCGCGATGAGCAATCCGGAATTGCGGTAATCAAAATTTCGTTGCTTTGTATCTGTGCCGCGCGTAGACGTGCGCGACGCAATTGCCAGAGACTGAGATCTGATAATGGTTATGCCGATTCACCTATATAATTGCATCGATACAGCATCCGTGGCTTATAACTTTATCGATCACGCGGTATGCGTAATGTGCCGTAGTAAAATAATGGAACGTTTGTTTATGAGTGCTAATGGGCTGCTAAATACAACGTTATCATCCGCGGATCTCGGCTTGTTATTACGTATTGACGTAACCGTGTATCAAGTATTGATCTTTCGCATAGCTGACCTCAATCTCTCTATTAAAATGTGTCCGTTGACACAGAAGCACAACGATTTGTTCAAATATATTTATACAAGTGTCCCTTTATGAAGATGGACATTTTCGTTCGCTACGTATCCCACACTTTTAAAAACAAGGAAATGGAAGAAGAGAACTCGTTCTAAAAATGAAGAGTAGCGCCTTTCAAGCAAGTCTGCTAATCAAAGGACTCTGAGAAGACGAGAGAAATGAACGAAATCATTTCAGATTTTCTCAGAATATCTAAGCATCAACATGCAGCAACGGTAAACTAACAATTATGTCCTTTATATTATATCAATTAACGTGAAAATTAAGTAGATCGACGCACTATATAACAGAGAAAGGTTCTCTCGATGAAATTAATTAACTGTGAAATATTTACTGACGTTAGCGACAAGTTTTATTAGATGGTTCTCTATACGCTTATAGCACACGACATTTAAACGTCGCAGGTAAATCACGGGTGATCTTACTCGTCTATTTTAATCCGCTCATAGAATCCTATTAACGACGACAAACGTCGATTCCGGGACTTCATCCGTCGCGTGTCGTTCTAGATACCCCGAAACGACATCT
>NW_011967195.1:396403-443020 GCF_000949405.1 Vollenhovia emeryi
AGAACGACACGCCTCTGATGTTCGAACGTTCGCGTTCATTCGCCGCTTTGTTAATACCATTTGTTCTTGGCAGCGCGTAGTCCCAGTTTTATGGCGAGCTGCGAATGCACTTTTGTCTCCGATATGTGTCTCGCCGGTGCAATTCGCGCTGACCGCACGCGCGGATGCTTCACGAAACAGCGTTCGCGAGTCTAATATATACCTTGGACGTGGACGAAATCTTAAGAACCAGTCGGAGTAAGAATGTCTCGCGAACACAACCAGTTCTTGTCCCGGTACTAGATAAGAGCACTCGACGAATTGTGACAATTGTGTGGAACCGTTGAGAAATTGAAATGCAAGTTATAAGCAAAAATTTCCCCGTACTAGGACGAGGGGGAAACCGCTGACCAAAAAATGCCTAGTAATGCCTAATAATGCCGCAAATCTGTACACTACAATGCCCTCAGCAGTTCCCCCCTCGCACTAGGATCATAAGAACAGCGAACACTCACTGATTCACAGTTATAAGAACATTACTGAGATTTTCAGATATACTTATACAGTGGTAATCCACCGATTGACGTTTACGAAACTGGCCCTTAGAGAGTACGTTTTTTTTTATATATCATTAATAATAAATACACGATGAAAGAAAGCTATCTTAATTTTCCCCCTGCATCGTTTGAAAAAATATATGTCCACAAAACATCGTTTATTCTGATTGGCTCCCAGAATACGTTGACGTTCACGGATTAGTCGCGGGATCATCCTGTACATACGGCGGCGGTACGGAGCTCGTAACGGATTTGCTGTACGGGGAGCAGCTCACCTTCCTCTTCCGCTGGAGAAGAGATGGATATGGGAATGGGCGTACAGAAGGACGCGCAGGAGGAGGAGAAAAGGAATGAGAATCTCGGGGTAATGGCGGCATAGAAATCAGTGGCAGAAATGGCTCGGCTTATTTCTCTGGAGGATATACGCCACCGATATATGTTGGCAGTGAGAGAGGTCGGTGGGGAAAAGAGGGTGTTCGAGCGAGAGCGACGGGGACGAGGAAGGCGTTGCCTGCTGCCGAAAACAAATTGGGAGGCTTTAAAAATTTCACAATCTCGGCCTCGTCCGATCCTCGAATCGCTCGACTCGCTGCTGCTGCTCTGCTGCTTCTTTCCCCCCCGTTTCCCTCGGGCGAAAGCACCTTTACCATTCCGTCTTGCACGCTATTTTCTCTTTCCCACGGCACGTTTCTTGCTACCTCGTTTATTTTATAATAACACCCCCGCGGCAATTAGCTGCATGGCCTCACTCGCGCTCGCCTCCAGACGCGTCGTCGTTGTATTTTATTCCGATAGTAAATAGTTCACTGCCGCGCGCACATACACTTTGCCCGTTTCTTTCGCTCCCGTTGCATTCTCGTTCTTTATCCCGCGCGATCTGATCTAATGGCACCCACGTCCACCCCCATTCTCTTTATTGCCGCGCTTCTGATTGATATTAATACTTCGAATAATTAATCGTTCAAGTTTGCCTCGTTTCAATCCGCCGATATTGTTCTCTTCCCAAAACAATAGTTGGACGCGTGATAAATAGTTCTGAGAATTAATTATATTATCACAAATTCAATCTGACTAATAAATCGAATTTGAGACATTTTTTGTCCCGCAATGTCATACGCTTTTTTATGGCAATTGTTATTATTTTATGTAATTTATAACTGTCGAAATTTATTCGTTAGTAAAGTTATTACGTTATAATAAAGAGGCAAAAGTGAAACAATGTTCGGATATAATACGCACGTAGTTGTGTTACTTTTCCATTTCATCTTGCAACATGTGCAGATTAACAATTTTTTTTTTATATATTATGCATATATTTTTCAGTCAATTTATTTTCTGCTTTCGATTCCTTTAATCAAGCGACGCGGTGCATCCTATTTAGATTTCTTCGCCAATAATCCCCATCAGACTATCTCAAACCGTACCTCGTTCCAGGTTCGATCGTAACTCAATCCCCTTGAAAATAATAAATAGTTCGACTTTCTCGGAACCTTTTGCAGGAATTCAATGTTATTTTCTCTTGGTTGCCCCCGGTGCATTGCATCGCAGGCGTCGATACTCGTTGCTACAGAATCAGTAGTTCAGCGTACAGATCGAAGAAAACTCGAGGAGGTTGCCTTCGGGTTTCTCATCGATGTTACTTTCGCACGATTTCGGTTGCTTTTCGTGTTTATTTATATAGGGCGAAGTGAAATTACGAGTCAGAGTTACGAGATAATGAAAACAATTAGCAGTACGACAGTAATTGACACTAAATACCTGTCCTGAAATCTTTTAGCACCTGTATTAAATTCTAACGAAAGAGCTCTGTCAACTCGTCCTTTAATGCTATTTTAGATTTTAATAGTACTTCGCTATGGCCAAATTAAGTTCATTGACACACGTGACAAATATTTTACAACTTTGATTATACATTATTACGTTTATATTAAGCATTACATTGTAGACTCAATCGCTTCTCTCGTCCAAACGAAATTTAATGTTCTTTCATTTAGCTGCGGTTAGCCGCACCAATTGGACTGTTCCCGACAGTTCATCAAGATTTCATATCAAACTAACTGCGCGGAAGCATTTTTAAAGAGTGCTTTTAATGATATACGCTACGTGCTGATGGTTAAGGATTAATAAATTTGAAGAAATTAATTCGTGGTCCTGAATAAATAATTTTCTAAAATTCGTACTCCAAGTTTCAGAATCATAATGTCTGTAATTTTTCTTCCAAGATACTTGAATCTTCTGCGTTAAATGTTTTATGATTATTCAATGACAGAGAACACAAATTCGTTATAACACATGTCAAAATATAATATTTTAAATCAATAGAAATAGAATTTTGTAATTCTATCAATATGCTCGTGCAATTTTTAAAATAGATAGTGAAAATTATCCATAGCTAATTTACTTAATATCCATAATATCATATAGCCATAATATCAATAGTGATGGTAATTTAATAAGAGTCTAAGTTATAAAAAGTAACGATTGCTAACTTCCTGTCTTTAAGATCGGAAAAACTGTTTAAGAGAAGAACGCAGCTTCCGAAAATTACAATTATTTGAGTTCTTTAATAGGCAGAGGTAAATTTTCTTCCCGCGAACTTCTACGATTTATTAAGGTTACGAAAAAGAACGAGCATACACATCGGAAGCTGGCGATCGGCCAACACTGAGTAAAGTAAAGAAACTGCCAGTGGTGGATTAGAACTTGGGCTACAATAAATGTTTAAACATTTTTCAGTATACCTTGTAGAACAGCAGAAATTGCGCCATAAATTCACCCGTGAAGATTCGCAACACACGAATTATTTCAAACTACAATAGCATATTCTTAATGCTTGCATCGCCTTCCATTTGCAAATATTTAGATCAATTTGAGGAATTGATTTCTTGTTAAAAAAATTAAGCGTATAAAATCATATAAGCAACTAAATATCTAAAAATATTCGTCGATTAACGTCAAGAAAGTTGAATAAATTATGAGATTAAATTCGTATTTTTACGTAAATCGATAATCGTGAATTAGTTTTATAAAATAATTAAATTTAATTGAATAAAGTTCAAAATGAAGTGAAACTTAACACAATAAAGAATAAATTATTTTTTAAACAAATCAATATCCAATTAGATAACCAAATATTATATTGTATTTAATATGAACTGAAATTATTTTATCTTATAAAATTTCAACTCCAATTTTAATTAAAAAAGATGTTTTGCCGTTAAATTATTGAATGAAACATTTCAATAAGAGTCTATACAGGAAAGACGTATGCTTTTTATTAAAAAAATTCTGCTCTATGTTAATAAAAAATACCTGACTATGAGAAAATTAAGCGATTTAATTAGATACCTATTGAAACTGATATTTATATCTATTTCAGAAGTAGCAAGACTGCTTTCTTGGACTTACCACGTATTTAAATAATCACTTTAATCATTTTGATACGGAAATACTCGTTTTATTTAAGCGTAATTAGGTAACGGCGACGCGGTAAACGGCGACGTGGAAATAAAATGCGGAAAATGCCTTATATTAAATTTACCAGCAATTTTACGGGTTAAATACATAAATAATTTAGCACGGGATATTGATAATTTCCAGTATATTCATGAGCGGATCATCGAGTTTCTTCGTGGTGGACTCCCGATGCAGCGGGATGCGGTAAGTATATCCACCCCAGAACAGGTCGGAGAGAATACCATAGCAGGAAGTAGAATAGGGATTACGAAGAGCTGAATATTTCATTACGGAGCCTGCATGGAAACTTGCGGAATGATAATACTTTATCAGGACAAGCTCTCCTGCGGTCTTTCTATCCTACCATTCTGCCCTCTCCTTTTCTGCACCCCCCCCCTTCCCTCCCCCCTCTTAGGCAGCGAAGAAGGATTATTCTTAACGAGAGAGAGAATATTTTGCACTTTCTGGCGCGGCCACTCCCGTGACCGCAATAATGAGCAAGTATAATGAAAATGGCGCGTTTAATAGCCTCGCATATTTCCATACGTTGCTTAAGCAGAATATTTATTAGCATTATCACCAGCATGGGATCGTAAATTAAATTAACTCTTTGTTAATAACGCACAATTTTTAATGTGCAGCTAACTACCGACGTGTACGACATTTCCTTGCTTTTGGAATAAGTATATCACTTTTTTCTTCGTCAAAAGAAGATGAGAAGGAATAATTTTGTAATATCTCAAAACTGACACTGTAAAGATATTTTAATATCTCACAGTTAAAATATTAATGTTTTTATCTCTTCTGACATATAATCCAATATTAGTGGAGTTATCGTTCATAAAATTAGACCGTATATCTCCAAAATTTCTTTAATATTGCTTTAATTTAAACGACTTAATAATTTAGTCAACCCAAACTATATTTGTATTCACCAGAAAATTAAATTACAATTTTTTTTCTTACGTCTCCGAAGATACCCCACAGTTTCTATTTCAGCGTGTAACATTTATGTATTCCTCGATCCCATCCTACTTGTAGAACGTTATATTTGCGATTGAAATGAATACTTTAATCCTAATCTCCGAACTGTTTAATCTACCCGGGATACGAACTCGCGGGCCGCGTGAAAGTAACGTGGAATTCTTTGCGTTCCCTTGCCCCGATACAGCCGCGCGCACGTGCTCCTGTGGTTGTGCAAGCACAAGATTCCTCTATTCTTCGTTAGCATAGAAAATACTTCTGATCAATACGAATGGCGACCGAACCCTGAATTAATGACACGATCCCACGGGAACTCGGCCGCGTACTGTAATATATATGTATACACTATCCTTACACTCGGCGACGTTACGGTCCAGGAGCAAAGGGGGCGGAAAAAGGAGAAAAGAATGGGCCAGGGAAAAAGATATTGTAGAAGGAGCGTCTCTCGATGCGAGGCGGATTGCTCTCTGAGATGGAATTGCTCGATGGAGACCCCTCGCAATAACTGGTGGGCTCCTCGTTTTTTTTTCTGCCTCGCCCGGTCAGGCGGCCGCACTCCGCTCGTTGCTTTTGATAACTTTATCCGACACGGTTGGCCGTACCTACGTACCATCCTGCCACGGTGGCACGTATCGTTCTGTCACGATTTATCATTGATCCGCATATATAGCGATAGCTCCTGCAAGTTTGCTGCCAATACGGGAGACACGTGCACACTGGGCGAGCACCGGGGCGAACTTTCTCCACCGCGAACTACGGCGCGAACTTGCCGAAACCGATTGTAACTCGACGTTCGAATTGTTCAGAATTATTTTCCGCGTACAATGCGGCACGTAGATGGTGTGCACGAAATTGAAATCAATCAGGCGGGTGGTACGAGCGCTCAATTCTTCCAAGTGTCAGTGCGTTTACCCGGGTTCACAAGTCGAAGAATCTGGTGAATATCGTACTGATATCAAGTTGAGATCATATGCAAATCAGTAATCAAGCTGATATTTAGAAGAATCTCGTCGTCATCGAATCAACGGTCCGGAAACTCATGATCGATACCGATTTGATCATCAACTTGTGAACCTAGGAAATATCTATTCGAGCGACACAGCGCGTGACATTCGCGCTTCGCAAAAGCGATCAAGAAGAAAAGAGAGAAAGCAGACGTAAAGGCCTGTGCCCACGATGCTAGAAGTTCGTCCAAGACCTTAAGAAAGGTAGTGTTTTAATTCTCCCACATGTAAATGTACTGTAATGTGTTTGTACTCTGATGCTTGTTCGCGCGATATAACGCATGATACTTGTGCTTTGAAAAATCAAGAGGGAGCGAGAGAAGTTATGCAAAATGAAATGGATGTAAAGGTATAATAAATGTAAGGAAGATGGTACGAGCGTGTCTTAATTCTTTCGAGTGTCTTTGTACTCTGAAATCTGCTCGCGCGGCATAATATGCGAGATCTGTGCTTGGATAAATCAAGAGGGAACGAAAGTAGATGTAAAAAGAGAATCTAATTACTTGCAAGGTATGAAAGAAACTTTCAAGAAATAATATTATTCTATTTCGTGGAGTTAAACATGTTAAGTTCGGTAGTACGTTCGCCCTCGAACGCATGTCCATTTTGTTCGTGGTTTGCGTACTTGAGTTAAAATGCCCGATCTCCTTAGCCCCGAGCCGTCTCGCGCTCGAGGAATATGCTAAGAGACGGCTCTCGGGGAGCGCGTTAGTTGGATATTATTCGCCGAGTGACAAAGCGCAAGTTTCGACATACCGCAGGTTAGTTCCGCGCGGGAATACAGAAAAGGTTTTAGGGTCGGATTAAAGGGATTGCGTCGCCGCCGCACCGTGGCGGATCGGCGGGTTCTTGAACGGAGACGAATGAAGGTGCGGACCGCACGGGTTGTATGTCTTTGCCAGGCATAGCGGCGAGTCATTTGAAACACGGAATGCCACTTACCCCTGTAGTAGCTTCCATCTTGTAAAATGTATGTACCGGCTGCGGTCGAAATGGCGGTGCAACTCCGCGCGCGGAATGACTCCTCGTGGAAAAACGGGTCGAAAGCCTCGGAAACGAACGTTTTGGGGCAAAAGGCACTCTTAGGATCTGTCGCTTGGCTAATCCATTTTGCACGTCAAAAAACTCATTATTTTTAAATATATATTTTTCTTCTGTAATTTTTTATTCAAATTTTCCGAGGAAAAAACCGCCGAGGGCATTGTGGTGTAGAGATTTGCGGTATTACTAGACATTACTAGGCATTTTTTTGCATTATTTTGGGCATTAGGTCTTGCTGGGGCATTTTAAAGATAAAATAAGATAAAATAAGATAAAATAAGATAGAATAAGGTAAAATAAGATAATAAATAAAATAATTTCCACTGAGCATTAGTGGGCATTGGTGTACAAGATTTTGGTCAGCGGTTTCCCCCTCAAAATTTTCTATGTACTCATTTGCAATTGCTTTGTGCGGTTACATTTCCGGCAACACCTTGCGCTCCCCGCGTAAATATGTGAATCTGATTACGGTATTGTAGCACTCCACACATTTATCACCGCATATAGCTGTGCAAAAGCAGTCGTCGCTATCGCGGATTATAAAAAAAAAACGCATAACCCCACGCAGGAGCAATTCACAATACTCGGAAGGGGCGAGTGTTGGCATTGCGCCAGAGAAAGAGGAGATCTGACACCGAAACTACTCGGCTGATATCTTTTTTCTCTCCGTAGATTCGACCTGCTAGTAATTGGAAAGTGACCTAATTGTATGTTAGCCCCCCCCCCCCCCGCTATTACGTCACGCACGGACGAGGTGATGAAATGAAAGTGGTAATAAAATTTCGTAAAAATATAATAAGTTGTGAGGGTAAAAATCGTTAGTTCGTTTCTTTGGAAATGCAATATTTGTTATGGAATGCCAGTTTTATTACATTTGAAAAATGTGAAGAGTTGTTTGCTATAAAATTAATGTTAGCCAAAATCAATTATTTTCTCGATAAATTATAGAATTTGGGATTTACCAAAAAAAAAGAAAGTATCTGATTATTTTGTTTTGTTGTCTTGTCATGTTCGTTTGCACGGCGTTTACTTGTCAAATAAAAATAGTGAATTGAATCTAAAATAATTTGAACCATTTATTTTGATAGATTATAATTTCTGTGGCCTCGGTGCCATGTGACAGATTTGTTTGTCATGTTCGTAAAATATCGCGGTTATTGCTGACGCGTAAAAAAACGTTTTGACGTTTTACATAAAAAAGACCTATCTATCTAACCTTTTTTTACTCAAACCCGATGTACATATATCTATCAACTGGTCAAACTATTGTCCATTGTCTGTTGCTGGCAGTTGTGAAAATTGCATATAACTTTGAAGATTCGCTTAATCACGCGATGGCGTGAACACAAAGATATGTCACTTTTGACGCAAACATGATTAAGAGCGGGTGTATCATTAATATTGCCCGAGGAAAAGTTTATACATTTGAGCTTTGTTAATCATCCATATAAATATGATGTATTAAACGGCGACCGACAGTTGGTCATAAATTAGAATCGTAATTAACATTAGATAGACATTAAGTTGACATTTTCACGGCAAATGAAGACGGTAATCAAAGACAAAGAGAAATATATATAGTATAAGTTTTACTATTCTATTAAGGTAACATACGTGTTTATGTTATAGGGACAAAATGTCGAAAAATGCACACAATTGTCATCACGTTGTTTCACCAAATTAAAACAAACGTTGCGGGAAAATTTGTAAACCAACTTACAGAGTAAAAGCATAATGCATACTCCAAGATATTTTCTTTCCTCAAACTTGTCCTAAAATAAGATAGACATATTTACTTTCATGAAACGTAAGTGCTATCTTAGGATGACAAGAAGAAGCTTTATAGCTTTCTCCAAATATACGTTTCGTTGAAATAATGAACTTGATAGTGCTTATAACGGGACTTAAAATGTGGAACTTTATACATTATATTTTCAAGCTTGTATTAAGCTTCGACTATGAATAAGATCTTTATGCAGCCTGTAGGTCCAAAGTTTATATAACGAGAACTTTTTGTGAGTTTAGTCATAAGAAATCTATACGACAAGTTCATAATTGCAGTAGTGAAAACTTAATGTGATCTTCGAAATACTTAATATCGTTTTCCCTCAAGTTCGATTAAAAAAAGGAGACAGGTTTTACTTAAGAAATGGTGAAATAAGATTTTCCAATATATGATGAAGATAGCACCAAAATAAAATAAGTTTAAAGCTTTGCCTCGCCTTGATTACACGCAAATGTTAAGAGATTATAAAATGCTTGAAGAACAACTGAAGCAATAAAATTGTCTGTAATTTTATTGTTGAGTTTCTCCAAGTCTTGATTAGGAGTGTCAGTATAAACGCAGAGTTTCTTGAGTTTAATTCAAAAGTATTCGTTATCACTCGACGATTTACGCAATCGGATCACACTATAATATTATATTAGATGTCGTTTCGACTTCGAAGCCAAAATTAATGGATGCGACGCCTCGACCGATCAAGATAAGTGAATAATTTCACATTCTCCGCGCGCCAAATATGTTTTTCGATCACGTACGAAAAGTCGGCTATCTTGAATAACGCATCAGCATCCGATACGGTAGACTATACGCAATCTGTTCCCGGTCGTCTTGCACCCTCAAGGCGCGCGATATATTACCCTACCTCGTCACCTGATGGTAGGACAACCAACCCTCGCGAGAAGACGGCTTGTCGGGATAGGACGTGAAACGACGCGACACGCAATTTGGCCCATCGTAAATGCACTCCTGCTACGGCGTGCACTTTCCATTTCGCTTTCTCACATGAGTTTTGATTACCTCCCGTCGTGGTTGAAATAGAGCTCACAAAGGGTCTTTCGTGAGGATCGAGGAAAAGAGAGAAAGCAATCGCAGTAGCGGCGGTGTGTCGCCTACGGCAGCGTGTAGTGTCAACTTCCAAGTTCATGCCACGAAAGAAAAAGTCAAGCCACTCAGTACCTCGACCTTCACTTTGTACTCCCCACGAAAGTCATTTTCCTAGAATCTGACAGAGGAACCGCCAAAGTTTTAAAGAGCGAAAACACGGCAACGTTTAGAATAGCCAGTCGGGCAGGTGTTTCGCGTGCGACAACAAACAATGTAGTACATTTAATATAAAATTCAGTCATCTTGTTACGATCTCATTAGGTCGAAACGCGTTTCACACTTTATTATTTACTTTTGTTTAGAGATGACACCACATATTTAATATTAATAACCAGCTAGGCTCATTAACCTCGTTTTATTTTCTTCGTTATAACATTCAATATTAATAATCTCTCTGTCTCTCTCTTTCTCTCTCTTTCTCTCTCTTCCTCCTTAATTTATTTAATTTCATTATTTAATTAAATTACCATTAAATATTTTAATTTCGAAAGTCGTGCCTCGCAGACATATGTTGTAGTTAATTAATAATAATTCATAAGTGGAATGTCACGCTAACTAAACGAGAATATGATAAATTCTCAACTATATTAACACGGTTCTCTCATATGTTTACAGTATTTCACGTAAATTTATGGACGTAGTAGGTTTGATAGAAATGTGGGCTAAAAAGAATTTTGTATATTACGTTATTGCCGAGGGGTAAACCGCTGAGAGCATTGTGGTGTACAGATTTGCAGCATTACTGGGCATTACTAGATATTACTAAGCATTGTTTGGGTATTGGTTTGGGCATCAGGCCTTGCTGGGGCATTATAGAGATAAAACAAGATAAATAAAGTAAGATAATAAGATAAAGTAATGTCCACTGGGGGATTTTTTCACATTTATAAATTTGCGGTTGGTACTTTGTGTACGAGGATCTTTTTGCTATGTATAATATATACAAATACTGAATTACACAATACGGATAACGAGATATTTGCCAACGTCATTTACATATATTGTAATTCGGCAATTTATGCTCTATTATTTCCATTAACACCCGCATTATATGGCTCATAACGTTTCCGCTAGTGAACGATATCATAGGATATAAGCCCGTGACTCGGCGAAACTTTCCTCGATGATGTACGGAGCAAAAACGGGCTATTCCTTAACTTGGAGAAGTAACATTTCTCAAAAGCTAGGCCCTGCCTCAACGCGAACGGAGTAGGCGCGCTAGACACGTACCATTTCCTTCTCTCGGTCTCTACTCGAGATGACGAACGACGTCGGCCATAAAAAACCAATTTCAGGATCAGCTGCGTCTAGGACAAGTGATTACCGGGTCCGGTTGCAATTCGTCGAAAAGATTTGAGAAAGAGTGTGCGGGAAAGTGCCGCGATCTATCGATGTTCCATTATTCCCGTGGGGTGTACGGACCTCGCATAGATCTCTTCCTGCGACTTCCACCACTTCCCGCGTTCTCACTCCTTTTCCTCTTTCCCTTTGCGATACGTGACCAGAGAGAAAGAAGCCCCCTCCCACACACGTTTTCTATAAGAAAGCGAAGTGACTCCACTAAAAATCAGTCCTAGCGCCTTAGAAATGGCTCGATGGTTCACTTGGGTGGCCGATCGTCTATTAAATTTATTTATCTTGGCAAAATGCGAAAGCGAAGACAATATACCATAGCGTTTCAAGGTAGAATGAATATATATGCATCATTTGTTTTCCCACATATGTCTCCCTACATCGCGCAAAGAAACTCGCGAAAAAGAAAATCTTTTCTCTCTTTACGAGGAGGAAAAAGTCGATTGTCACTGTGCCACTGCAATCGATAAAGTTATCACGTTTGAGAATTGATCAGATCAGACGAGACTCAAACGTGAGTTGCGCGAGGCAGAAAATGCTATCCTAATAAAATCATTATATTCTTCAACAACTTGAAATGTGAGAAAATCTTGTTTCGCGCACAGTAGAAGGAGAAAACATAGTTTGTTATGAACGTGCGATGATCGTACGCCCTTTCATCTAGCTAGACTTCTGTTGAAAGTAGTGAGAAGTAATTTACTTTTTCATTAAAAATGGTAAGTTACATAATAATCCTTAAATTTATATACTATTCATACGCGAATATTGTAATTTGACCACGTGCGCAAGCAAAATTGTTTCGGATAGTCACAATAACCATCAGGTAAATACCGCTTTCCTCGTCTTATTTGTCTTACTTTCGCCTTGAAAAGTACGTGACCAGAATGCACCGCTTCCAATTTCGTTTGAATAGCGAACGGGCAAAACCACGTACCGTGTTGTACCATACGATTACAAAATTGTTCGTATATTGTTATGAGTGTATTTAGCATGTTAAATAATTATAGACCGTGTATTTAGTATGTTTAATAATTATAGACCGCGTATTTAACATATATAATAATGTATGCACCGTTATTATAATTTCTGTAACTCTTTTCAGAATTCTCTTATTATATTACAGCCTATAAATATCTATGTGTTTAGATTATTACTTTGTACAAACGCGTACATATTTGAATTAGAAAATTGGAATTTTTTTAGTACTACGATAATAATGAGTCATAATAAAATAATATTGAGTCATACGATAAAGTATGAATAAATGCGTTTTCACAACACCATCTGAATACAGTGAGTTGTAAAAGACGCGAAGGAGAAACCGCTGAGGGCATTGTGGTGTACAGATTTGCGGCATTACTGGGCATTACTAGGCATTTTTGGGGCATGTTTTGAGCATTAGTTTGGACATTAGGTATTGCTGGGGCATTATAAAGATAAAATAAGATAAAACAAGATGACTAAGATAAAATAAGATAATACGATAAAGTAATGCCCACTGGGCATTAGTGGGCATTGCTGTACAAGATTTCGGTCAATGGTTTCCCCCTCGAAAAGACGTTAATAAATAGCAACTTAGGCTTATGTTTTGTCAAATAAATGGATAATTAACTACAGGCGCTCGATAAGGAAGTTGACAAGTAACAAGCGATAAAGTTGGGCTTTGAAAGTGTAACGCGGTTAACAGTGCGCAAGTTAATGATATATTTATGTAATTATGTATCTTCTTAGTAATTAAAAGTTGATGTAACGTTCACTTGCACACTGATAACCGCGTTACAGTGTCAAAGCTCAACTTTTTTGCTCGTTACTTGTTAATTTCATATTTCTTTCGTTAAAAACACAAACCTAATTATTTCAATTAAGTTCGCAGAAGCTTTTTCGACAGAGCAGAACTTCCCGTTGCAAACGTATGTCGCGAGGATGTGCCTATGTATGGAAGAATTAGATTTAATCAGATGGATTGAGATCGACACTGTGCCGTTCTCAAATTTCTTGTGTCAAGTTAGCCACTTATGCCCGACGACAAAAGGGTATCTTTAGCTCGACCATCAAGTGATGAAAATCGGGAGAGACCGCGCTGAAAATCAGTTCGCCCCATTAATCCGTCATTCGCGTATCCGCGCTCATCGCCATTAATCCCGTATATAGTACGCGCGATTTCGAGTGCATGCACCCGAAGCTCAGAGCCTATACGGCCAGATGTACACGTTCAGTCAGAGAGAACGGTGCTCTCTCGTTTTACGAGCAGCTCACGCCTGCCATTCTGTTGTTAATGCTCTAACGAACGGACGTTGATACACAAGCATGCCGAACAAAATCAGAGAGAGGAAGATAGATGAATAGATAGCTAGATGGATAGATGTATAGAGAGAGGGAGGGGGGGAGAGAGATGTCTATATAGGATTGTTCAGAGACGGCGGTCGTGCGACGAAATATGACGTTGTTCAAAGCGGGGCAGTGAGAGCCCTGTTACGATCTGCGACACGGTGGTGGCTGGCAGCAAAAACAGACAGTATGGGGATTTACAAGGGCCGAATAGCGTCCGGAGAATAGATAATACGCGGGAGATAAGACTACAGCGAGGGGGTGTCACCATATGTAATGAATGTTTTGGCGCAAGAACGTTGTAATATCCTCCCGGTAATGTTCTCGTCGTTAATTATTCGAGTATTAAATATGTAATTGCGCAAACTGGCAAACGATTAATAAAAATCAGCCGTAAGAAGATATGACAGATTAAAGTTAAATAATAAATTGTAAAAAAAAAAAGATAGCAAAGTCCCGCGTTCGCGACACATGCGTCGTTTCATTCGACATTGTTATTGCAGCGCGTATCTCGCAATTACTAATAATAATTTCAAACAAATTGTTGCTCGATATTTGCTGTCAGTCAATACGTCACAATTTTGCGACGATAAAACTTTCGCTGAAATGTCACCCCATTGATGCTTAACATAAATAATTAACTAGAACGGCTCGATGTAGCGCGGTATAAAACCTTTCAAGTCTGATATCACTGAATAGCGCCGAGCGCGCGGCAAACATGTCCGAGATCCGTAACCGTGAAAGCTCGATTCTCGATAATGGCAATAATCGTCGGCGGCCGTTTTAGAAGAAGACAATGCCTGTCATGTCAGCGCTCGCACTCGCCAACGTACACGTGAAAGCTGCGTAAATGCAATGCGCTCGTTTCTCTTGCCTCGAGAGCTTCCTGCATGCATATATACGGCCGGAGCTTCCGTCGAGTACGATTGATCCGTCGAGTGGATCCGTGCCGAGCGGCGATAGCGAAAATTCCTCATTGACTCCCATCGGGAACGAGTCCTGAAAACTCGGCTAAAATTGGATTCCGTCGACTTCGCGAAATCTTCGGGAAACGTATCAATTTGAAGTCGCGATCGGAATATCACGTGCGAGCCTCATTCTGGATTTCTTCTCCGTGAACTTACTGAAACTATCGATATCGAATAGTATGAACGAGAGACTTGGACTCGGTATTAACTGAATGAAAACTTGACGTAGGTCAACGAGATTAAAATGGCTAATCAATACAGTTTATTTTTAAAATATAGCGCCCAGCGGAAAGCTGATTTGTCGCTCGAGTACGCAGCTTTGTTTTAAAATCTGCGAGTCCTTCGTAAATCCGTTCTTTTACGAAGAAACGAGACTTGAACGCTGGTATGTACTGGATTTTTAGCTGCCTTGTTAGAAATTGGTATCGATACGTCATGGTAGCTTGGCATCCTGCTTGCGGAACGGGTTTGGGGCTTCTTCAATTTACGGAAGTGGCATCGCTGTAATACGTCGCTGGGCTAAAAGTAGAGCAAAGCGCGATGGTGTCGGACCAATGCCAGCTAAGGTAAGGACAGATACTTGGGAGAAAGAAAGAAGGACGCGGGTCACCGAGATACTCGAAATCCATTCGTTTTTACGATCGAACTGTTGCCCAAAGTCCCGTCACCGTCGTTGTAAAGCCATATTTCTAACGATTTAAGAGAAATGAAGAGAACTTCGAATCGAAATCATTAAATTATTTTCCACCATTTTCTGTATTTTGCTCTAGATAATGTCGCTTAACTTTAAATTCATTAATTGTAAAAAACCCACTACTGCAATAGGTTGAAAAAAACTTACTTCCAATAGCTGTTATTTTATTGACATTCTATCAATTTAGCTACCGCAATGTTCTTTAAAGTTTTATTTAGCAAATTTTAAATAAACGCATATATAATGTACATGCAGTTGTACATCGACAATATATTACATTTAAAATAGTATAATATAAAAGGACTATGTATATGAATTCGATAAGATTTTTTATAAAGAAACAAAATAAATATCAAAGACAGTATTTTATCGAATACTGACTGCTGACGTTTGTCGCGATTTTCGAACTTTTAACTATTAAGTATAACGTTTTAACTATTTTCTCGCGTTCGTCTTCACTCATAAATGTCACGAATAATTCTGAATATTTTATCAATTTACAATTTCAGCGTTTTCTTGACTATATCTGGCATTTTTAATATTGTAATACAGAAAATTTATTGCGGAAAAATGTTATCAATTTAGCTACAAATGTTCTTTAAAAATTCATTTAGCAAATTTAAAATAAAGTTGAATGTAGTTAATTATCGACGACATATTGCACCTGAAATAGCATAATACAAAATAGAAGTATGCTATTATACATATAATGCATATATGTATGTACAGTGATGGACAGAATGGTTGCAACACTTTTTTTGTTAATGAGTTTAGAAGTGTGCATTTAGATCGAGGGTTGCGTTCCAAAATCTACTTTTCCGAGAAATATTTTATGCGATGGCCATTCCGATACCATTTTAAACGTTTTCGATCTGTTTCTCGAGTTTCTAAACTCATTAAAGAAAAAGTGTTGCCACCATTCTGTCTATCACTGTAGGTACATGGATTCGATAAAGTAAGTACGTCCTTCATGAAAAAACGAAAGACAATATTTTATTAAATGCTGACGTTTGTCACGGTTCTTGTCCTTTCAACTAACGTAACGTTTTAACTATTTTGCTCGCGTTTGTCCTCATTCGTAAGTATAGATCTAATTATTTAAAGAATTAAGATAGAACAGTAATAAATCAGTCCCTTGCCTGGATGCTATTAAGTCGTTTTCATATACGTTTATGAAATATTTGCACAACGATAAGAGGATATTGGTATATTATGTAGATAAGGCGGTTGCCATTAGAATTATCGTACAAGTATATTATAGGATCATTATAAGTGTATGTGTTAATCGATTTATGCATAACTGGATATCGCTATGTGTTCATATCATAATCGAAATCCGAAATGGTATTATTGCATTATTTGCTATCTATATCTTTCTTTTGATAAGACGGCAATAAAGCTCAATAATGATGTATAATAACAATTATTACGTAACGAATAGTCTGTATTTGTAAGTATTAGGCCCAATAATGATTATTTGCATGTAATAACCATGAATAATCAGATTTAATACTGGCAATCATGGAAAATGTAGCAGTTATCGTTAATCATTATGCACATATTACTAATTACTTCAATAATGACGTAAATATATTGTGTATTTCGTGAAACAACATATAATAGACTTAATATTTGGTAATACAATATACATTGCATTTCATGACACTGATAAAGACGCATGACACAATATTGTATACCAATATACGATATAATAAACAGTTTAAAAATCATTACCCCGGTAAACAGTATGTACGAGTAAAGCTCACTTTAAACGTTCTACAATTCTCCAAATAAAATTCCAAATAGAATCTATTTCTATGTCCATTTATAATCTTATACACGTATTATTTATACAGGGTGTTGTGTAATACTCGCCTCACCTCATATTTACGGATAGAGCGGACTAGACCGAGTGTTGAAAAGTCCTCTACCATTTTGCAATTTTCGCAATGGTTAACGAGTTATTAATGTTAAAAATCGCTGTCTTAGCCCGGCCTACCGCCCAATTATAGCGATCGACGTTGCTAGGCTAAGACAGTGATTTTTAATAATAACTCGTTAACTGTTGCAAAAATTGCAAACTGGTAGAAGACTTTTCGACTCAGTCTAGTCCGCTCTATTCGCAAATAAGAGGTGAGGCGGGTATTACGTAACACCCTGTATATATTGTTTGCGCGTGCATCTATTTTAATTCTTCAAATATTTTTCATATTACACGATGTCAAACTGTCTACAACTTTATCCTAAATTTTAGTACGAATTATAATTAATCTAAAATCAGCCGTCAATATTATGCATTATTTTTACGAATACACACGAACCGTCCATATTTTAGATTGCACTTTCATTACTCCCGGAGTGTGAAAGGCAAGTAATACATTAATAATTCCTAAACGCAACCATAAGAAAGATTATCGTCACGTCCTCGCGGGAAGAAATGCCACAAGTTGCAATTATCTAAATACAGCGTGCAACATCGACCTCGATAAAGCGCGAGGTGATAACGACAGGAAACGTTTGTGCACTTCTCGTAGGTGTCATCACTAGTCAGGCGCGCCCATTCCGAGCCAGGTGGCTGCATTGCACATGCTGTCGACACATCGAGGGCTGTTATAGTCATTAGAAGATAAGTGTCTCGTTCTGTCGGTATCGATCGTCGCCGGCCAGCTACGTACGCTACGTTTCTCGTTATGGGAAGTGAGGAACAAATAGGGGGCCATTAGAATGGCTTTCCCCTGCGTGTGTTACCGCCGCGCGCCAAGCTTTCAGGCATATTACTCTCCTTAACTCGGGCGACCGTCGTGCAATTACGCGTCAATCCCGCACGATGAACTTGATGGAGCGATGATTTCGCGCGATATAAGTCCACGTTAAATTTTTCTCGCGCCATGTAGCTCACGTAACCACGAAATAATATTCAGTAATAACATGTTGCATCAATATTTTTTCATAACCATCCTTTCTCCTTCCATATGTAGACATTTATGTATAGATCCATTGTTAACAGTCGTTAGTTAAATTACCTCATTTATTAAATTCGGAGTCGTAAGGAAGATCTTTAGAAATTGCAGCGTAAAGAATGTGTGATTGGGTCAATGTCACATTTACGTCAAAAGCAACGTAATATATTATATATTAAATGTTATAACGTTTTTAACTTATTAAATACGCAGGTCGCGCAATTCTGGCGTCTCGCGAATAGCCTTATGACATTTTACGGGCATATACGCGCGAACAGGATTTACTTCCTTTCCGTTCGCCCCGCAATTCCGTAGTCCTTTATCTCCGGTGACCAGAGCGCGCGCGGTTAGACGACAGAAAATGGTCACCCGCAAACTTTCTACTTAAAGCAATATTCCGAAGATCGCAAAAATCCCAGCCATTAGAGAGTTCCGCGAGTCGAGTTTCTATCTCCGAAGTCGCCAACTTCCGGGACGGAGGACAAGACGTACGAAAGATGCTCGACAGAAATCTTTTGTTCGAGACAAAAGGTGCATATGGATACGCATTTGAAGGGGAATACCTTCGAGGTCGGGAGGGAGAGAGGTGTAAAAGTGGCTTGGTCTATTGAGACGGAGCGTTATGCGAGCTGCAAATAGCTCCTCGTGGACCGGAGTGTTTCCTTCTCGAGCATCTTCGACGTTTATCCTGGCGGTATTGCGTTTATTTTCCAATTCAGGTCAATTTGCGGCAGGCATCGATGTCTGCTTCGGCGCACCGATATAACGCGCCTTGACGCATACATTATGTTACTAACTGGCGACCGCCTAACAATGTTGTAGTTTTGAAAAATTGCCACTGGGAGCTGGCGCGACACGTAATTTAACGCATGAAGTCGCCGCCGTTGACTCGCTCCCTCCCTACCTCCCCGCCGCCCGTTTGTAACGAGATAAAATTCTATCTCGCGGATACAAAATTTTATCTCGGCGTTTGGACATGTATCTCGTCAACGGGGAAACATGACGCGATAAATTCATATAGATAGCGCTATTATTCATCGAGAACGATTAGAACAACGAATTGAATATGCATACTTTGTAATTAGGCTGTTAATTATCGACTTAGTGAAATCGTGCTATCATCATTTGTAATAATTGGAAACAAATGTCTCACGGCATCCCTTCCCTCGCGTCTTGATGACAAGACTATATCCGACATCGATTGTAACCTACACCGAACTCAAGTAAACCGATACGACGGCACGCAACGATATGTAAATGACGTCCCGATTTTACAAACGATTTGACGCAATAATTATATTTGAAAAATTGTTAATATAGTAATTAACGCGAAACATTAATCAAGGTAATTGCCACTATTTTGTTATCGCTTTCTCGATTAACAATGCAGCACCGAGCAACACCGTCCCTTCCAATTTCGCAATTTTCGTTTTGTTAATACCGTTTTACTTAATAATACTCAGCAAACGCAGAGATGTCTGGCAAACCAACACGTATATTTTTCAATTTATTACACGGGAAATTCGTTGTACAACTGTAATGCTTCGTGCTTAATTAAATTCCACAAACCGGCAAACGTAAAGGGGTGCGTGCAAAAAATTTGTCCTCTCCTGGACGATTAGAACTCGATAAAGGGAGTGTGTTCTCCAATTATTAAACAAAGTTTTCTCGTAAGTTTTCGAGCTTTTTTGTTCGCGCTTTGCTGAGAAGCGAGATGCGGAATGTCTACAACCACCCACAGAGAACGTATCATTTTATGTGTGAGCCTGTATATGTGTATGTGTACATACACGGGAAAATATATGCACATAAACGAAGACGAGCATATATCTGTACGTATTCACGAGGACCGTCTTCTTGTCGTAAATCTCGCTGCGAAATCATAATGCAGAAAATGCACCGGGAGGATTACGATCTTATTTGTCGCACGCGAAGGCAGTTCGTAAGTTTGAAAGAAGGGTTCCTCGTAAACCTTCAAAATTACCGTTCGGCTGTGTCTACGGTGTTTTATCATCGGGAGCGGGAACGAAGTGACGAAAGGGGAGAGAGAGAAACGCATATGTTTTCACCGGATGCGGAGGACGCACATATTTCCGAATGATCAAACTCGTATTGAAAATTGTCGAGCGTGGTTAAATTCGGAAACTCTTCGGATCGATAGAATCAACAAAACCTTCTTATCGTTGCGAGGTAACGGCGAGCACTTAACACGATTTCCATAGTTATTCCATGAATAGCTTTTAATTACCGCCGAGTGGCGTGAATTCGATATGAAACTTAATCCACCAGCATTTAATCCTCTAATTTAAGAATTCATTCGTTAGGATCGTACTGAACACGGCGTTTCCTCTGGCGCTTAAAATGCCGATGTCTAAAAACAGTATTCGAAGATTTCCTAAGAGCAAAAAGCTCAAATAAATAGACCTATCCATCATTAAATTCATTATTAGCTTATTTAATTAAAAATACTTAATCACATAATAAAATTTTATCTCCTAATTGACCGATACGGAAGCATTTCCAATACCTATCAAGTCCATTTTGTTGCACCAAAATACACTGCGTTATAAGATTTATCCGAGGGGGAAACCGCCGAGGGCATTGTGGTGTACAGATTTGCGGCATTACTGGGCATTACTAGACATTTTTGGGCATTAGTTTGGGCATTAGGTCTTGCTGGAATTTTATAAAGATAAAATAAGATAATAAGATGAAGTAATGCCCACTGGGCATTAGTGGGCATTGCTGTACAAGATTTCGGTCAGTGGTTTCCCCCTCGGCCCAAACTAATGCCCAAAAATTGCCTAGTAATGCCTAGTAATGCCCAGTAATGCCGCAAATCTGTACACCACAATGCCCTCGGCGGTTTACCCCTCGGATTTATCATCAGAATATTTGATTCGATGGAACCTGATACCCTTTTATTTCTGAAGATACAAATACGTGCTACCGGCGTAGTCGTCAGAATACTAACATGCTTTCATTTAATACAGAAACGAAAACGAAGGCGCCGGCAATATCGCTCCTAAGGGCGCCGTCTAGATCAAGGGGGTTTATTGCCGCGCGAAAATCTCGAGGCGGCAATCTTGAGATCGGCGCCCTTTATCACGTGAGCTTTTTGACAAACTCCCGCAGAAAGGCACTCCGTTTTAGCTGGTGGCGTGGCTCGCGGTGGAAACGTGACGTGAATTCGCGACCGGGGCGTCGCGCGGGGACGCTCGTTCGTTCCGCTCATGTTTGCCAATTAAGATGGAAACCGGTAATTGGCGGGTCATCGATTGATTACGCAGCGACCGAATTAAACAAAGGGCCTCGTCCCTTTGCGCGAACATATATGTGCAGGCATGTTTGCGCCGCTAGTCACCGACGTAAATCTGTGCCACACAGATCACCGGTTGACGGCATATTGACGAGAAAAGACGTTGACTCGGTAGAATTTTTAATATTATTATCGATAGCGCATTCGCGATAGGCAGCAATGTTCCTTTCTCAGCAGTAGATTGCCATTAACTCTGCTGTTATTTTCTTCCGAAGACATAAAATTAAATCGGTCCCCGCAGAAAAGGGCACGAATAATTTTTTCACAAACACAACAGAGAAATTATGTCACTCTCCAAGTCCCGGAGGAGTATTTCGTGTCAAACTTGAAAATAATATTTTTTAAGATAACAAACCATCGGCTCTTTGGGATCTGAGTTCGCATAAATTCTAGACTTTAAGCCACAGCCCCTCGTGGGGGACCTATGCTATAAAATAAGCCTATTGCGAGAGAAATAGCGCTATGCGATTAAATTATGTTGCGCCGTGGATTTACCACGTAGTCATGCAGCTGAGTTCGTACTTAAAGTTGAGGTAATTAATAGTTGGTCAGATGTGTTTATTGATTTTATTGATTTCACGGTTACTTTGCTCCCTATGTTTGTAACTTTAAGGCGTGCAACGAACGACGTCTTGCAGTTGCAAGATATCGCCTTTACACGAGAGAAGTGACATAAATAAAAAAATAGCAATTTTTCAAGAGAACGATTTTAAACTTTCAATTTATTTGCAGATCGGACACAATCATATGGTCTGCTAAGTTCTTTATATCCATTTCCTTTTCTACCTTTTTCCGTAATGTGAGAAGCATTTTTTTCCTAAATATTTCTTCTTTTTATCGTCATTACTCTTAAACGAAATTATCGACAATTTTCGCATTGGTTCTTTTTCAAACGACATATTTGTAATTACATTTATGACACTTTTCTGAATGAAAGTGTCTACGTTTTCAAGTTAATAAATTATAAAAATGTAAAAGCTCACATTTTTAATCTGCGTCACTTTTCTAGTGCGAAGGCAATATCAATTCGATTTTCTCTCTCTCTCTCTCTCTCTCTCTCTCTCTCTCTCTCTCTCTCTCTCTCTCTCTCTCTCTCTCTCTTGAGAATTATACTAGTAATGGACGATAAAAAATTATATACACGATATAAAATATGATATAAATGTGATTAATGAATGCATAATAGAGCGAAAGCTAGTCACGCGTATGCAATATTAACGCTGGACGAAAATTCAAATCTACTTGAGATTATTTTTCAGCCCGTCTGTTTATTACCTTATAAATTTATACACAAAGAGAACTTTCTCTTAAAATTTACTCTGAAAATTATGTAATCATGAGACAACATGAAGAATTTTATGAGTTTACTTACTATACATTTTATTAGTAAAATTTATGATAAAATTTTAAAAAGCTCTCATACAGTGTCTTCGAAATGCCATGTTGTCCCACGATTACATGATTTTCAGGGTGAATTTAAGAGAAAATTCTCTCCGTGTAAAGATTTACGAGTCCCTTGTTAAAAGAAGATATTTTGTGTAATAATCACAAAGAAAAAATAATAAAAAGATCAATTGCATTTACCTATGCATTAGTTGGTAAAAACCTAAAATTTATATTTTCGGGTCAATAATTTCATCCGGCATTACAGGATAAAACAAATTAAAACCAAATACTAAACGTGCATATAAGCCCTTTTAAATTAATCATTCTTTAAATTGATCATTCATCAATTCAAGTGTCTCATAGTATATTTTGTTTATTCGTTATTACGTGTTACGTCGAAATCGACGTAAGGTCTAATGCCCAAACTAATGCCCAAAAATGCCTAGTAATGCCCAGCAATGCCCAGCAATGCCGCAAATCTGTACACCACAATGCCTTTAGCGGTTTATCCCTCGTTTTCCACCAAGGTTGAAATCGATTGTATAATACTATTTGTCTGTTAATAACATTAAACGTGGAATAAAATTTTTAGTTGTAACCGAATAAATATCAGGGTACGAAGATGCCAGTGCAGCGACGTTACCACCATTATTTGGCTCCATAACTTGGCTGTACTTTCTTCAGTACGTTCATGTGTCCTGAAAAAAAGTATATTACACCTGCACTTGGCACAACAATAGCTCCCACGCTCTCGCATGCATCCGAGCCAGGAATATTGTCCCGGTGCCAAATGCAGGTGCGACCAGGAGTCTTTCGTTCCTCGCGCATCTCGCGGCTACTGCGATTCCGACGATGAGACACGATTGACGTGACGACGACGTAGATTACGGGCCCGCAATCGTTTTCGACGACGCTTAAAGAGCCGGGTTGTTCATTCGCATCCAATAGGGAGTAGGGCAGGGTTGAAACGACGCTTATACGAGTCACGATTACCGTGTACTCGTCCAGAGTTGTTGCGGGCTGGTTTAGCACGTTAACTGTCGGTGGGAAGCTACATGCAACTCGCTTGTTTCCGTTTAATGCGCCTTGAGATGCAACGCCCGGCGCCACGTATGGCATACAATGCCCGCTGCGAGCATCACGGTCGCGGTTGTACACTTCCACATATCACGTGTACCAAGCGACGAAAGATCATTTATTCTCGTGAAAAGATGATGCACTGAAGATTTATTTCCGCGCGCCCTCGCGAACATTTATTATTTTACATGGTAAGAGAAGGTATAAGTGCGTATATGAAGTAAACACATGGAAGAACGTAGAACAGTATACTCGGGTTTGTGTGTTTACGATCTACAGCTTTTAATATTTTATATTGTAAGTGACTGATGCAATTTGTAACTTTTTCAATAAATCAAGTTAGTTATATGAAACGTACGGAAAACAACATGTAATTAAAATATTCATAAACAGTTTCCAATATTATGTTTGAAAATATTAATGAAGTGCGTTTGTCCATTATTCCATTACCAACCTATTCTAATAAATTTATGATGTGTGTATGGTATTGTATGTATGAAATAATAATTTATGAAGATAGAAATAACTCAAGAAACATCGTAAATATGGTATACGTCCTTCATATATGTTTGCCGCTGCGATATTTAACAATATACGTTGCCGCGTGGGATCACCGCGAGGATTCGTGTCAAACGTGGGAATGTGACGCGAAATTAGTACTTAAAAGCGCACTCGTGAGGTGCCATCATCACCTGCCCCGACGAGGAAGGCACGACACCGGAGCGTGTACGCAAATTGTACCGGACAACTATTTATCTTTCAATTTTCAAGATATTCCAATATGCAAGACACAATCCTTTACGAGGCCGGGACCGTTTTGCGGCTACCTCATTGTATATGACGAATAGAGAGACGAATAGAGAGGAAATTGTGGGATAATAACGGCATATGCACATACGAGCGCACATGGGCATATATTTATTACAATAGATAGAAGGAAAATGTGCTTTGTCGAGCTGACAATAGTGCACATTCGACAAAATTGTACTTTGTAATTAGGTGGTTTTAGATTTTTTTATAATAAAAATAAAAATTGAAAAAGAATAATAGGTTTACAAGGAAATGTAAAAATGTCATGACAAAGAAATAATTCCCTAACATATTATCACAATTAAATAAACCGAGAAAGAAACCGCTGACAAAAATGTTGTACACCAATGCCCACTAATGCCCAGTGAGCATTACTTTATCTTATTTTATTTTTATAATGCCCCAGCAAGGCCTAACGCCCAAACTAATGCCCAAAAAATGCCTAGTAATACCTAGTAAGGCCCAGTAATGCCGCAAATTTGTGCGCCACAATGCCCTCAGCGATTTACCCCTTGAAGTAAACCTTGCGCACTGATCACTCCAGACACTTAAGTATCATTTAAATTCAGACTGTTCCTTATTTTTGGCAATTTAAAGGTTTAACATACCTTTTCATTGTGACTTTCAACAAGTGACTCGCTATATTTTCACACAGCAACAAACGGTCTATCATATGATACTACATTAAACAGTAGCCAAATGTTTGGAACAATTAAAAAAATATCGTAACATTGTATAAACCATTTCAACGAGTACGGTTGTCTGTTTTTCATCAATTGCGGACCAGAAAAATAGTCGACATATGAATGGACTAGCGATATGTAGAAATAATTGGAATCGGCGAAGAAAACCACAGCCATTTTGACATTCGTGCATCTCTGTGAAATCTAATATACATATATGTATATTCGTAACTTACTTACTAGCCATTATTTCCGAAATATACTGATAAGAATTCAATTGGTTAAGTTTCACTTTAGCGAATATGATTTTGCTATGGTTGCTTGAATAAAACTAGCAGTAGCGGACAATAACTTCAAAACTACTAATGTCATAAATATATTCATACGTACATAGTCATGGCTATTACGTTATGTGTAAATATATATTATAAAATTTATACGCGTACGTTACATACAGAAGACAATTTTCCATGGACCATCGCGATAAATATGTATTATTATCCATGTTATCGCTAAACAATCAGATCAGTAAGATGACTTTGCATTTAACAATGCAAATACGTAAACTTATAGTTCACACTTCACAATGTATCATCAATAATGCAAAGTTTATACAATATATTAATATATACATAAAGGCCAATAGTAGAATAAATACCAATAAGTAAAGTTAATTAAATGAATGTGTTTGGATAAATTAAAATTGCCTATAAATGTAATTGCACGTATAAATATGAAAAATTATAAGAAATTTTCGTCGACTAAGTTTCTTCTATAAGTGGGTTTTTCAATTTTGGCTTCTTCATGGAGGAAGCTTTGTGAGTTAAATAATTAAAATGTAAAATTCACAAAGCTTCGTCAATAAGAAAGCCAAAATGGAAAGTTTCGCCCACTAAGTTTACTCTATCAGCAAGTGGGTTTTTCAATTTTAGCCTCCTCATAGAGGAAGTTTTGTGAACTTTACATTTTAATTATTTAGCTCACAAAACTTCCTCTGTAAGGAAGCCAAAATTGAAAAACCTACTTACTCATGGAAGAAGTTTAGTGGGCGAAAGAAAATTATGAGGAAGCAATTTCTAATTTGCGCAATTTCTAGTTTGTTTTTACTTTGTTCTACTGTTATTAACGTAAATTTCCCAAATTATAATAAAATTATAGTGTTTGCATGCACACAGACACATCAAAAATGTAAATCCGATCGTGTAACTTCCACGCGGTAAACCGTGGTCATATTAAATAATTAGCAAGCAAAACTTTCTCTATGAAAACATAATAAAACAAATTTGTCTCTCGCCAGCATAAAATCGAGTAAAAATCTCATACACTAGTTCTCTAAAAATCAATCAGTGAATTATCGCTAAAAACAGCGAATAGTCACTGATTTAGTTATAAATATACCACTGCGATTTTCAGTGGTACACTTATAACTGCAAATCAGTGACTATTCACTGTTTCCAGTAACAATCCATTGATTTTTAGAAAGCAGTATATTATCGCCAAACGTTTAATCGCGTGACATTAAAGGATTACGAACATGACTCTTCTCAATCGGCTTTGTGAGACTCGAGCTCACTATCTCATCACGGTATGTCTATCCGATCCGCTTACATGCTCTTCTCATCTTAATTACCTTCAATTGTCAGGTGTTTAGATTTGACTTAATTATTCATTTAAAAAGGTCGACTGCAAATAACTTTAAGAATGGCACACAACTTGAACTTGGACGTATCTCTGTACCTCATAGCTGATAGAATTTTGTCAAAAAATGCTGTCAGTAACTTTGCAAACGATTTCCGTAACGGATATTAATTCCAAGTATTTGCTAAAATTTACTTGGAAACATGATGCTGTTTTCATATAAGAGGAAGCCCTCGGCGTATCGCAGAGTAGGGTAGCGCAGAGTAGCAGAGGAATTTGCGAAGTAAAAAAAACGCTCCAAGAGCTTCGGGTTCCTAAGACTTTAGAGAGATCGGAACGCGATGCTCTTGTACGACACAAGCGGGAAAAATAGGATAATGCATGGCGAAGTTCTGGAGGGCTAAAAAGACGCGTAAGAATCGCGCCTCTCTTTTGGCGTTGGAGAAGCGGAGGAAACTTTCAGCGCGTCGATAGCCGGCAGATAAGGTCGGAACATCGAAATTTATGGCGTGGTAAGATAGCAACACTCACAAATCCGCGGCGTATGATGCCGCTCGGGAGGACGGAGAAGTCGGCCAGAGGGCCAGGACGACCCTATTTGCAAAAACACTACGCATTCTTTCGCTGCCAACGAGACACGTGGACTCACCCTCGACGCCCTGGAATCTATCGCCTCGGCCGTCCAACTCGTGCAATTATTGCCTAAAATTGCGGATGTTGACGCGTCAGCTGATATCCCACTGGAGGCCGGCGCGTAAGGTTCCCACGAAATCGCGGACGACGCGCTTAGACGCGTTGTTGTCAGCTAGGATAATCGCGTACGGACGCGTGCCACTGCGGTCTATCGCAAACACGTAGCGCCAAGTGCAACGAGCTGTCTGAATAGCCGGCCGGCTGGAATATAAAGCAGCCCGAGCCGTCGCTATAGCGCTGTAAACGGCGACGGTTATTGCTACTTTCCTGCTATCATGCCGCTATGATTTGTTTGGTACTCCAGGCCAGAAGCGAACGAAAATTTTCTGGCGCGCTACGCGACCGACGATTGTGGCCATGCGTACTGTATTTCGCGCGCGGACATGATTGCATACTTGAAATTTGAATGCGCGCGGCGAGGGGGAAACTGCTGACCAAAATCTTGTACAGCGATGCCCACTAATGCCCAGTGGGCATTACTTTATCTTATTATATCTTTATAATGTCCCAGCAAGAGACCTAATGCCCAAAAAATGCCTAGTAATGCCCGGTAATGCCGCAAATCTGTACACCACAATGCCCTCAGCGGTTTCCCCGTCGACGCGCGGCGACGTTCGTTGTCTTATCTTTTGAAAAAAAAAGAGTAAAAATTGAATATCAACAGAGAAGTTCGCTTCTGAACTTGGCGCGGGACGACAGATGCTGACGAACCACTTTATCGAAGCCGTGTCAGAGGATAAAATTAGAGTTCTCGATCTTTAATAGATTCTAAATACAATTGTGCAAGAGGATAAAAAGGGGCGTCGAGTACGAATTATTCATCTCATTTGGTAGTATCGGGGATATTCAATATCCTGTCTTCTGACGAACGGAAGTCCTTAATCGATTATTTGCTATACCAAATTCGCATAAATTTAGATCGCGGCGCAGCTGGCCGCAATAGGAAACGTTCTCTGGGAATATTCGTTATCATTATCAGATCGCGCCGTGATATTTTACGATTTCTACCTCTGCGGAGCGTGTACGTCGTATTTATCGGCCGCAGTATGAATTGCAAAACGCATTGGTCCGGCCAACGATCGGCCATTGCTAACGCCGTTAGTAGCATTGTTACGATTCCCGGCGCTCGCGGAAATTTTTGGACGGCGGATCGAGAAATTTATCGGGCTGCTTCTCGCGCGCGCAACGCCGTGAAAAGATTCACAGGTGTAAACGCGTGTACTAAACCATAGATGCGGAGAATATCGGGAAACGTATTACACTTTTGTGCCGGGAGTGTCTGAGCTGGTCTTGCGCAATGGTGTACACCGAAGCGGAACTTATCCGCGATCGATCGCGCCGTTGAAACTAGAGTTTAAACTATAACGGGTTACGTCGGCGACAAAAATTGAATATCAAATAATAGTTGACGGTTACACCGCGCCGTATAGAATTTCCAATGACGTTAAAGCGTCATTGGGAAATAATCGGATTTCGCAATGATAATACGCGCCATAGTTTATAGAGCTGTGCCGATCGCACTAACTTATTCGCGTTATTGAATTGAATATATTACTCCTGCAATTATGTTATGTCACGGGATACTTTCATGGAAATAATATAATATATACGAAACGGCATTTGTATATTTTACGATAACGGTGGAAGTATTTACGATGAAAATAATAAATATTGTTTTTTCACCGAGTACTATTATTCTACGGTAACAGTACGTTACCGTAGAGTACGGTTAATTACCGTAGAAAGCCAAACAATTTTCAAATAAGGTTTATTAGCGACCCCATGAAAATCACATTGGTATTAAATTATTGACGATCGCGTTCACTGAAATTGCATCTCGCGACTTCGTTTTGCTCGCCGCGGGAATCTTATCGAAAAATTTACGCTTAACATATCAAACTAAATTTGCCTGCCAGAATATTACTACGATGTCCTTTATCAGATTACAAATTTTACCAAACAATTTGCATTCGTTGTTGTTTCACAATTACCGTTGCGAATGCAAAACACGTTACTTCAATCAGGACTTTCCTATGGGACCCACATGGTGTTACTGTTTTCTATGCTGTTTGGAGAAGAAGGTACATATTTGCAGCTGCAGTGTCATTTGCAAATTCATGTACGACTATAAAGAAGACGTAAAGCGCGAGCGATGCTAGAACGAAGTGCAATTGCACTACTATTAGAAAGGAGAGGCGTTATGGAAAAATTACGACAATTGCGTACCAGAATTGTGAAAGCGATTTGCTTAATATCGACTGGCAATATTTTTATATTTATAAGGGCAAAATGTAGGACTTTTATACGTAAAGACATTTTTAATATAATACTGGCTGACTGGAGAGTCCATTTCGTTTTTATATTATATTTCCCCTCCCTTTTCCTCCCGACGTTATGTCTATATTAAAACTTTTTTTATAAAAAGCTTATAGTTTAATTAAGAATGCCATGAATGATGACGCTCGAAAATGCTTGAACACACCGAGTATTGTCATGTTGTTTCTTAGCATAAATTCTCTCTGATTAAAGGAAAAAATAATTCGAGAATAATGAAGAAGGTACACGGAGAGTATTTTCTCTTAAAATTTATTCAGAAAATCATGTAATCGTGGGACAACGTGGCATTTCGAAGAATTTTATGAGTTTTTTGAAACTTTACCATATATTTTACTAATAATTATATTTAGCGAGGGGGAAACTGCTGACCGAAATCTTGTACAGCGATGCCCAGTAATGCCCAGTGGGTGTTACTTTATCTTATTATCTTATTTTATCTTATTTTATCTTTATAATGCCTCAGGAAGGCCTAATGCCCAAACTAATGCCCAAAAAATGCCTAGTAATGCTCAGTAATGCCGCAAATCTGTACACCTGTAGTGCCCTCAGCGGTTTCCCCCTCGATATTCAGTTAACATTTTATTAGTAAATGTATGATAAAAGTAAAAAAAAAACCTTTTCATAAAGTTCTTCGTAATGCCATGTTGTCCCACGATTACATGATTTTCAGGGCAAATTAAAAAACAAGTTCCCTCCGTGTAGAAAAGTAGGTAGTTCTTAAACTACCATTTAAATTTACGAGGTTCAAGAAACCTATTATGGACATATGTGGGTATATGTATACAATACACACGTGTATATATAAAAAGGAAGGTGAACATAAAACTAAATCGCGAAGGAATTAAATAATGCAGCACTTCTATGTTTAAAATTATTCACGAACTAGTTGTTTACGACCACAACATTAAATTGTCGGTCCGGGTATAGCATTGCCTTGAAATATTAATATTTCAATCTTCGGGTAGCGGAGGCTGCATTTATTTACAATGTTCTATAATAAACTTATCAAGATTAATTTTACCCAGATTCCATTAATTTAACGTTACCGATACATCAATCCTTAACCAAAAAGCAATTGATTTTCATCTCCTTTCATAATTTCAAAAATGGTAAACGTTATGCATTTATAATAAAATTCCATCTCAAGTTTGAATTGCATTAAAAATAAAACCGTTACACATTTAGCTGGGTATGTTCTCTTATTTGTTAGCGTTTTCTAAATCAGGAATAAAAACTTTATTAATCTCAGGTGGTCACAAAAATTATTAAAGCATATTTTCATTAACAAGAATCCTATTATAAATTGTAAGAAGGTGATGTGAGATGTGAAATGATTATTCCAGAACAGCCCTTGTATGTATAAACCTACATACCTATGTGCGATACTTTGTACGCGTCGTGACTGGAATGGCCGGTAGCCGTCATCTGTTAAGAACACGTAAAGGAGCCGCAGGAACAAGCGATTTATCACTGCAGTCATTCGTAACGAGGCTAGCTGATATGCTAATAGAATGATAAGTTAAGAGAACATACCGTCCAACCTCCCACTGCCCTCTTTACTCGCCGAAAGAGATACGTTGCGTGGTGGACGGTAATCCGCTAATGTCCAGGCAATGTGTACCATGTGTATAGATAATTTATACGCGTGAACACACACACACACACACGTGCGGGCGCGTACAGCCACGCGCGATCGTGCACGGAAACCGGTAATGGCATCAATCACTTGTTACAACCAATCAACCGTACGTTTCGTTATCCCGAACCGATGTGACACGATGCATTCCCGCCCACTTCCAGTAAATCGCATTTAATACGCGCTATATGCGCTTGCCGTGCCGCTCGAGATTGCGCCGACAGGAAATTACATCGCGGCGTTCCTCGCGTTTCGTTCGCGAAGAAAGGGACGCGGCGGCGAATCCTACCCACGCACGCGGGTGCTTTTCCCTCTTCGATTCTCATCAGTTCGAACCGTCATTTCCGCGCACGGCGCCGCCGCTCGGGCTGCCTCGTGCCGACGCGCGAGCCGTTGTCGCGACATCCTCGACGGGAACAAGGCAAATTTTTGCCACTATGTGCTCCGCGCGAACTCGCCTCGCCATTGTTCCCTCGCCGAGACACATCGCATTCGGCCGAACACGCGAATTTCGCCCGCCGGAGCCTGCCGCGCGGGTTTTCCCCTTCGGCCGCGTAATTTCTGGATAAACATAGGTCGGTTGTCGGCAAAGGCGATCAGCAAACACGGCAAGTGTGTTTTTAATACCTTGCAGAAGCAACGTTACAGAAGCATTTTAATGAAAAACACTTTCCGACCAATGGGACGACGCGTGTAAACGTGTGTGTATACGCAATACAATATATCTGTATCTGAAAAGTAGAAACTGTCGTAACTGCAAAATTATCGATTTTGACATTTCTGTTCCGGTGATTCTTCCGAAAACGCCCATGCTCCGATTTGGTTCGAATCATGTAAATACATTTCTGTTAGATAGAAACGAGGTATACCAATTGAGGGGGAAACCGCTGAGGGCATTGTGGTCTACAGATTTGCGGCATTACTGGGCATTACTAGGCATTTTTGGGGCATTAGGCTTTGCTGGGGTATTATAAAGATAAAATAAGATAAAATAAGATAAAACGAGATGAATAAGATAAATTGAGATAATAAGATACAGTAATGACCACTGGGCATTGGTGTACAAGATTTTGGTCAGCGGTTTCCCCCTCGATACCAACTTTATAAATTTTTCATATTTCCCTCCCCCATAACCGTCATTTATAAAATACGTAAAATTTTTTTTAGTTAGTTAAGGAGTCGCGAAATATCCACCTAGTATACTTAATTTTTAGGAACCTGTTTACAAAATTTGAGCCAAATTGGAGCATGGGCGTTTTCGGAAGAATAGCCTCTATCTCAACAGAGAGGGAAACCGCTGACCGCTGACAAAATCTTGTACACCAATGCCCAGTGGGCATTACTTTATCTTATTATCTTATTTTATATCTATAATGCCCCAGCAAGGCATAATGCCCAAACTAATGCCCCAAAAATGCCTAGTAATGCCGCAATTCTGTACACCACAATGCCCTCAGCGGTTTTCCCCTCGATCTCAACTGAACGTTCTAAATGTTTATTTTATAATTTCATTCAAACAATTTTCCAATCGAAAACATTACAATATTATAAAAATATTGTAAAAGGGACAACTTATAAAAAATGCAAGTTAATTTCTGTTGTAGAAATTTGTTAAATGTCAGCTATGACAGTTGACCTCTCAGGTACAGATAAATACACGCGTGTACGTGTATATAAATCTTGGATTTCTCCGGATTTATTTCCCTTAAGGGAGGCTGGGTCAAACTTTTTTCTACCAGCTTTCATAAGAGTTTCGCGTAGCTGCGCGACCGTTTGTCGGCAGGCAGGACGATCAGCGTTTTCGATGGCCCTTCATTCAGTCTCCGTTGAATCTATATGTACTTTAGCACATAGTACATAGGGGCAAAGAACAACGGCAAGAAACGGCAGCGGAAAAAGAATACCGACTTGCAGACGAGGAATATAACGGAAAGATAAAGAAACGCGATGTTTCTTCCTGCGGGTAAAAAGAGCGCGCGACGGGATGGAAAATATGTTCCGACGGGTACAAGAGAGGAAGAAACCTTAATATTACCGGTCGGAGAGTTCCTGGTATTTGTATCACTTTACATTGAACACCTGGTATAAAGTACGCTTGTTTTCCGCCGGGCCGACGTGATTAAAAAGTCCGAGGGCTCTTGCAATGCCGGCCTGCATCAACGCTAGACCAGACTTTGAATAATTCAATAAACGCGCGTTAATTCGCATACATACGCACGGCCACCCCGTCCCTCGTGCACGAATCCCCGAAAGAAAACGAAACTTTAAATTGTTAATTCTACCGCGTTGACCAACTTGGAACATTTACTTACAGAACGTTTCGAGAAGCGTACGAGCAAGTATTTTAATATAATTTTATTGTACGTGCTACGCGTATTTCGTGTAACAGGAGGGTATTTTGAATATATAAATAGAGGAAAGTCCCCTATTATGCGATAGGCTCCTAATACGAGGTAGCGGAGTTTCTACTAAATTAATAGGCATCATCTGTTGGTTCCGCTATGAATTTATTACCCTTGGAGTGAAATCTGTTCAGTGGAAAATTCATTGTTAAATTGTGTAATCGTTGTAAAAAAAATTTGTGATTAAATTTGGACGTTGAAAACCTGCTATCTCGTATTAGAATCCTATCTCGTAATAAAGGACTTTCCTCCACAAATAATCATACCCGAATACGTAATTAAAGAAAAAAGTGGGAAGAGAGAAACTTGGTAATTATTATACATAATTTTGCAAAAGTGTAACATCTCGGATAATCTATTTGTTATTAAGAAGTATCATTAATATTGCTTTTATAAGTGTTTCTTTAAGTACACTGAGAAAAATTTCCATTGGATAAACCAATTAAATAGTGACAAGAAGAATATTATTGTCGCCAGTAATTGACATCAGGAGATAAAAAAATAAGACGTCAGGAAGAAAAGATCACTGAAGTAACGTCGAAATTATAGAAGAAAATAAAATAAAAAAAAGGGAAAATTAAAAATAAAGTGTCAAGTGTTCCTTACTAAGCCGTCATATATCGCGTTAAAATTCTCTGTGTCTTTCTGTAAATTTAGAGTGTCGTTTAATTTCTTTAAATAGAACATCTCCGTTATCTCCCTCTTCCGTAATTCTTTTTCTTTCTGTAGTATTGAGGTCTCAAGCCAATTGAAATTATGATCCTTTGTAAGGCGATGATTAGTAATCACCGAGTGGTTGCTGGTCGTGGACAAACTAAGCGGTATCTGCAGGCTAGAATTAAGGAACATCAAAGAAATATTACATGCTCGACCAGCAACCACTCGGTGATTACTAACCATCGCCTTACAAAAGATCATAATTTTAATCGGCCTGAGCCTTCAATGCTACATAAAGAAAACAAAATTACGGAAGAGGGAGATAGCGGAGATGTTCTATATAAAGAAATTAAACGACACTCTATATTTACAGAAAGACACAAAGAATCTTAGCGCGATATATGACAGCCTAACAAGGAACACGTGACACCTTAATTATTTTTTATGTAACGTCCCTAATTGTAGATAACGTCCCACATTGTAAGTAGTATGTAAGTATCAGTGCAGCCAATTACATTGTCTTTGAATAAATATATTTTAATAATTCAGCTGTTTCTCCAGTTCACCACCTACAATTCTTCGCGTGAGAATCTACAGTATCAAAAATCTTTTGATACACGTCCGCGAAGAAAAAATTTCGACCAACAAAGTGTAGATTAACGAATACGTTGAAAATCATAATGCGGGAGAATATTATCGGGCTTCGTCTCGTGATAGAACATGAATAATTATAAGTAATCATTCATAAGCAATCCAACCAATCCGATCGGATATCAAATTTGTTTCAATTAATTTATATTCACGCGGGCGAACTTCGGGGCGGAGGGGAAGAGGGGCAGAGCTCTCAGTGATTAACTGGCGTTACAAGTGATGCGCGTTGATTCGCGAACAATGAATCATTTATGTCAAGCTACAGGGACGACCGTGCTGTCGAAACGCGGAGATTTGAATATGTTAATACCAGAGAGAAGCACTGCTTGGCTGCAAATTATATCGTCGTCCCGAGACGTCACGAGAACCGATGACGTCAACAGTCCTCGTTTGCGTCGACAGTCTTAACGTCACAGATTCAACCGAAACGTCAGCTATAATATAATATCCATTCACCATTCGTAATGACTTGCATGGTGCAGCGCGCGCGCGACTCCGAGCTGTACCCGGTCGTTTCACTGATTCGCATTCGCATGTCGTTCTGCGTGGAATTCCGGGGCGAAATGAGTTTCCACCAATTCACGATTGTTCCGTGTTAACTCACGCACATCGACCCGTTAATAGTTGACATGACTGAAATTACTCCGACTCTTAATTGTTAATCGTGTCTCATTGTACGATTTCGATTTATCTCACCCCCGCGCCGCCGCACGCAAATTGATGCTTAATTTTATCTGACCGGACCCGGTTTACGGCGCATCAGGCACAAAAATTCGAGTGTTTGCGTAAAATTTACAGAGACAAATAAATGCTGATGTTATTATAAAGTGACACTGCCATTATAAAACGCGTTTATTTATACTATTGTCATTTTTCGCCACCATTCATATATTAACCCTTTCAAGCACGCGTGGTAACCCACGTTACCACCTCAACTTCTTTACTTTTTGGCCATTTAATTTCCAGTTGCCGAAACTGAAATAGAAACGGACGGTCAATTAAAAAGAAGTATGCGTTGAATAAAAAAAAGTGGAACGTTTTTTGCTCAACAAAATGAATACTAAAAGCTACTTCATTCAAAGTCTAAAACAGTGTAAAAAATTGCAATCCAATATACCCGCGACTTTAATGCCAGTCTATGCAGTGGAAGCCTGTATTTGCGTAAGAACGCGGTTTTATAGACAATAAAGTTTTTGTGGTCAATCGTTACGGGGCGAGCTCGTCTCATCCCGAATCATCGCCCGATATTGCGTGTACCGCATACACCGAACATAAAGGTAGGTGATAACGCAGAACGTTACCGTATTCGCACACTGGAAAGTTTTGATGCAGCACTCCGCGGAAAACGCGACGCCGGACATCGTTTTAATATCTCCACG
Source organism: Vollenhovia emeryi (assembly GCF_000949405.1). Taxonomy (NCBI): domain Eukaryota; kingdom Metazoa; phylum Arthropoda; class Insecta; order Hymenoptera; family Formicidae; genus Vollenhovia; species Vollenhovia emeryi. Next base: position 433,283 of record NW_011967195.1, read on the forward strand.
ATGCGCATAATTACTTGTAATATTCGTCGTTCAACTGGTTCACGCATCCAGCATCCAAATTTCGAGCGGGACAAATTGCGACAAAGTTCGCGATTACCGGACATTAATTCGCGCACAATCGTACGCTACAGCGTCACAAATTTGCTGCGGAACTGCATAAAACTTTTAATTGTTAATCGTGTCCTATTCCTATCTCATGAGAACTTCGTATAGACGGCACGATATAATTCGAGATACGTCCATTATTCAGAACTTACTTGCTCGGTACCATTAAATGTTAATATTCAAGTCGCTTGGTAGCGCCTCGCGCCAAATGCAACACAAATTTTTTAAGCATATTTAATGGCGTGACATACGCGCGCGTATAAATGTAACGTATAATAATTATAGACTTTGAAAAGAATATTAAATTGTAAGCGGCTTTTACACATAGAATTATGAATGTTCAGCAACAGACAATAGGATAGAAATTTTTGTAAACCTGTGATATTTATGGAAGTAATTATTTTACGAGATAAAATATTGAGGAGCACGTTGGATCATTATTATTTGATTCATTATTTTTGCGCGTAAAACTGAATACAATAAATAAAATACTAAATATCAGAATTATCGCGTTTAAAAACCACACAATTTGCATAAATAATAAAAGCGCACAAAAATATCACAATAATGATTTTGCCGAGTCTACGTAGCCATTTCTCTCTTTCCGCTTTTATCTTTACAAACAGCTTTACGCGAACTCTTTTGTAGGGGTGTATCTGTACCCCTTTTGAGACGCGAACATCACGCTTTCTCTCCTCTAGTTTTGTTTCTATGTCGGTATTCTATTTCAATTTCCATAGAAATTTCCATAGAATTTTCAAAAACTGCTACAATGACATTTGCACGTCGTGCCTACACTATCAAAATTTCCTTCTAGTGACCGCGATTGATATCGGAAAGTCCTTCCATGGTCACTCGAAACTCTCTGTTGGAACAGGGCAAATTTATATGGGGCTCAGAGTTAGCGCGCGTTAATTCGTACACAACGGTTCGTTACGCCGAAACAGAGTAGCGGGTACTATAGAAAGTGGTGGGACTTCGAATTGCTAATTAACCCGCTTTGAATTTTGACTCGCTAACCTTGCAGGAAGGTTGAAATACTTAATTTCGTACACTATATAGGGAAAAAAAAGCATATTTTAAATCTTGTACATTCGTATAAAATTGCATGTCGTATGAACATAAAATGACGGAAGAATAATCATTCGATAATCTTTTTAATAACTACATATTTTCTCAAAATACCGGCAAGAGAACAAAAAGGGGGGAAATAGTTTAATAAAATTGTTATATACATTTATAGGTTTATATGTAAAAGACTGCAACGATCAATGTAAACCACTTCAATTACAGTAGATGTCAAGAAAATAATATCAACAGTTTTGCAGTTTTTGTGAAAAATCAAGCAGCCCTTGAATTTATATTTTAACCTTTAACGCCTTCGGTAAGTCCAGAAGCAGTAAGAGAAAAGGGACTACAGAAACTTTTTCAGGTTTATGATAAATTTTTTACTAAAGATTATTGTTGGGAAGTAATTGATTATAACATGTTTAAACAAATTCCTCAGAATTTTTATCGGCAACCCTAAAAACTTTAGAAATCAATGTATATAGATTTATTCCGTCTTAGAACTTGGTGATTGAGTTACATTTTTATCCCAAGATTTCATTCTTTTCTTGCATTTGACGCATTTTTTATAACAATTATTTAATAACATGCCTCATAATTTTTTGCCGAGTAGCGATGACTGCCTTGAACAAAATAAGCAGAGTTGCTTATTAAAAGGTTTTCATTTGAAAAAGTCATGCATGTATGTGGGATATATACGTCCCGGGGACACGAAAGGGTTGAAATTAAAATTTAAGCACACAGTCCTCGGAATTGGCCTGGTCGATAATTATCCACTGGATTTGCCCTCTGTTCGAAGCAGGGTTGTAAATTTTATCACAACACGCCGAGCGCATGGTAGAATTGTTAGAAGGTCATACAAATTGTAGCATTCGCGCGAGACGGCAGCCAGAAATTTTTCTGTCGCGGCGCGATAGAAATCAAATCTGCGTTAATGCCGCTTCGCGTGTTACACCGAGCCGGTCCCGAAGAATAAAACGAGAAATCCTGAATCGAACAAGTGACCGCGTTTTTCAACGACCGTTCGACGAGTCGACGAGATATATCCGTTGTCGGTGGCCCCGACACCCCCGAACCGTCGATCAAACTTTCAATCTACTACATCGGAGCATTGCCGGGAAGTCCTCGTCGTTTAGCTCGGTCATGACTTCCACGACTAATAAGCCAATTAAGAGAGCGAGAGAGACTGCCGCGGTGATATGTAAAGTCGTTTTCATTCAGAAACATCCGAGTCGCCAATGAATTACGTTCGCTCGCTGTATACAGGGTGAGTTTTTTTACCTTGAGACTGCAAAATATCTGGAAAACTAAGCATTGTACGAAACAATGTTCCAAATAAACCCTCAATATTTTCGAGGGGGCAATTCCATCCCGCAAAGTCTCAAGCGAGGGGAAAACCGCTGAGAGCATTGTGGTGTACAAATTTGCGGCATTACTGGGCATTAGGCCTTGCATTATAAAGATAAAATAAGATAAAATAAGCTAATAAGATAAAGTAATGCCCATTGGGCATTAGTGGGCATTGGTGTACAACATTTTGGTCAGCGGTTTCCCTCTCGGTCTCAAGTAAAAAGTTCACCCTGTATGTACATATACATGTATGTGTCGAGCCAAATCCTTCGTTTTATCGTGGAGTCGCTTGGAGAAGTAATGCGTACTAACGGAATATAAAAATCGAAGAGGCATTTGTACGATTTATCATTGGCGCCTCAGAATTTCCGTGTTACAGCAGCGCGCAACAACGTGCGTCAAAATATAATGCAAAATATTTAAGTGTAAATTTTATAATGTTCATAAAAGATAACCGTAACCACCGCAGGGGATGCAATTATAAATTGTAAATTGTATAGTTACAAATAAATTAACGATATGCGTCATTTTGCCTGAAACAAGTTGCCATGGAACGCGTAATGATTCTTTATGATTTTAATAATACCTCCGCGTCGCAATTGTATTCTGTTCTAATATAAACTTTCAATGTAGCGCGCGCAATTATCAACTTTATTGCAAATTCGCGTTTAACTTTCAATTTTGGAAAAAGGGAATAGTTTGCCGTCGCGCGGCCCGCGGCCCCGGGCGAGGCGGAAATTAAAATAAAGAAAGGCGGGATGATAACGTCGGCGGGAGATCGGCGTTCATTTTACGGCGGACAGAAATGATTATTTAATTACCCGCGGCCGTGCGATCCCGCGCGATCGGGAAGTAATGGTATTTCGTGATTTGTTTGTCCGCGGCGCGGCGTTACGGGGCAAAATTGCGAGGCTGCGTTTTATTAACGAGCGGCGATACGCGATCCGAACGACCTCGAGATACATCATCTCTCGTCGGCCATGGTTGTTGTCGTTTATCAAACTGTAGAGGATTCCATGATGGAAAGTCGTATTAAGAGAAAATACCGTATGGCGTTGAATGGTGATCAATACCCGCGCGCGGAGGGGACAATGCGAGATGATCGACGCGGGGCCGACACATTTGTTTAATTTATCGGCTGCAGTTTTGAAAGCGAGCGGATCATTATCGCGATTTGTTCCCGCAAATTATTCGCGGATTAACGTCCGAGGGGGAGGGGAGCGGGGGGGCGAGGGGGACGCCCAGCCCACTTTTTATTGTAGAGGCAGACGACTGCGAACGCGTAAACGTTTACGCAGCAAGCGGACAGGCCGACGTTAATTTGTTCGCTTGTTAATTTGATCAAGTTTTGAGGAAGCGGCAGAGCGAATAATCGAAAGTAATGCCATTTGCAAGTGTAATTTATTACTCCGGCAATGAATAGCCGCTCGCGCGTAATGCTCTTTCGCGTTTCACATCGCGATGATCGCGCGCATTCGTATCATTATTATACGCTGCGGGGGTAATCAATCGCTGATTAAATTTTATGTACCGTGCGCTAAACTAAAAAAAGAACCTTTTTTTAAAAAGGTAATAAGACGTCAACTATAAGCGCTACCCAATCAAGAATAATATAATCTAATTATTTGGATATATCTTGTTAGAAAAAAAATACATTTTTATTGTCTCTACAAAAGTAATGATGTATCAAATTGCGCCAACTAAAATATATATTTATACAAACTCGATACTTCATTATTGTTTATATTAAAATATTATATCCAAACGAACGAGCATAAGATTTTACCGAAAGAAATAAAGGAGACAATGGTATTAATAAGACAAATTTTTAATACTTATTTAATAAAAATATAATGCACGCAATCCAAATAATTAAATTATAGTATTCTTGACTGGGTGGCGCTTATACTTGGCGTCTTATTTTACCTTTTTTTAATAAAAGTTTTTTTTTAAAAATACAAGAGACCCGTTGAGGGCATTGTGGTGTACAAATTTGAAGCATTACTGGGCATTAGTTTGGGCATTAGGCCTTGCTGGGGCATTATAAAGACATAATAAGATAAAATACGACAAGAAAAGATAAATGAGACAAAATGAAATAATAAGATTAAAGTAATGTCCACTGGGCTTTAGTTGGGCATTGGTGTACAAGATTTTGCTCAGCGGTTTTTCTCCTCGGTGGCAAATTAATTGTTGGATCGTGCAATCGTTGCGAAAAAAGATTTGTGATTGAATTTAGACGTTGAGAACTCACCGTCTCATAATAGTGAACTCTCCTCTAATTAATTCGACTGCGAAAGAGTTAATGGCTGCCAGAAATCCGCGGAGGCACAAGTAATATCGTAATGTATGCGCGAATGGTATATTTTTACCGACCCGCAAATATCGAGGCTTTAAAGTTAAATTTCATCATACGCGATGTATTTTTTTTTATGTATAACTTTGTTTCGCGGCTTTGGCTATGCTATCGCGGGTATCTTATTGATCACGCGATATGCAGGTCACGCCGAAACGAATCGCCACATCATAACGACGCGTGATACATCGGTCGCGGAAATATCGCAACGCGGGGATATTAAAATTTACACGTTTGATAAAAATGGGAGGGGGCTTGTTTTAAATGTCACGTTTTTTTTCGCAGTAATTGCGCGGACATCTATAGAATCGTGCGGCGACTCCTCTCTCTTTCTCCCATCGATTGCGCCTCGAAATGCCGCCGTGTTTATTATTTATGCATATAACATTGTTGATTATTAATTATACATATAATAAGATAAAATATAATTGCTCGAAATGCAAGAGTGCTGAGATATAATTATTTAAAATATGACTACGAAAAAATTACCGTAAATCATGAAAAACAAAAGAAATTTATTTTATTTAATTATATAAGAATTAGGTAAAATAGATATTTTTTATTCTCTTTAAACTGGTCTTCAGATATCAAGCGGTAGCTATATAATTTATCGCAGGCATGGCCAACCTGCACTGACAATGAGAAAAAAAAGTGTCCAGTCAGGAAATTTTTCTTGATTCAACTATATCACGGTCTGCCAGGCAAATATTTATCAATTTACAAAAATATTCGTCAATTCATCAAGGTATATGTCTCGATAAATCACTGAATATATGTTTAACTTAAAAACATTTTTGAACTAAAGAAGTACTGTCGACTAAGAGTATTTAGTCATTTCAGTACCTTTTTCTTCCTCAACGGGCGACATTTTGAAACCTGAAAAAACTAAAGAAAGAAAAATCTAGTTTACTCAAATGTTCAAATTTAATGTTAAACCCAGCTTTGGTGTTTCTTTGTATAAAAAATAAAAAACGTCATCACTTCTAAAACTGTTTCGGCCCGTTTGAAAGATTTGAACGTGGCCCGCGAATCGAAAAAAATTGGCCATGCCTGATTTATCGTAGACATGTCGAAATTAAGGAAAAACTATTGAATATGTATATATGCGCCAACTTAGAAAGTATCGTAGTTGACACCGAATGAATAGTCAATATGTCGAATAAAACATCGAATGAACGACATTTTTTTATAAAAACTACAAAGAAACCTTCGTTACGGTTCCTTCACCATTTTTATAACGAAAAGTATAGGGAAGATAATTTGATACGCACATAAAGTAGAAAGTTCTAACAAATCAGCCAATTTGGTCCATTCGTTTTCGAAGTACCAAGTTCTTTTTTAGTGTAGGCAGGTGTAGATGAGTAGCACGTTTATAGGTCGCGACGATAAACGGGGGGGACGTCAGACACAGCCAATCACGTAACACGTCTCTAATCGCGTCATGATCGGACGATTTCCTTACGTATATACGAAGGTTTCTCTGCGTAATTAACCTTACCGATCGGTTTTCAAACCTATTCATTTTCATTTAAGTCGCTTAAAAGCACTTATTCGATATTTTCATATCGAGGTTGAAAAAAGCATTGAATAATCAATCACACCGAATGCCGATAAGCATCTCTAATTTATCGTGTCTAACATTGCTATTTGTTGTCTATTAAGACCCGTTTTAGTGTGGCACGCGGAACAATGGAGATCCAATTTTGTCAGGTAACAAAACTTGAGCCAACGGCACACGATACTATTTTTCCTACTGCATTCCTTACGAGAGCCAATTCAGCTTTGAGTCGCCTTATCGAAAACTCTGCATCTTGATTGACTCGTAAGCAATCCAGTAGGAAATAGTAGTATCGTGTGCCGTTGGCTTTAATTCCTATTATCTCGATCGGCAGCAACGCCGTTGGGAACGAGCGCGCGCCAAGGAAAGAACGTAGAGTCACGACGACGGAAAAGACGTCCAATCATCGTTAACGGTCGAATATGACTGAGTTTTACTCACAGGTCGGCTCGCCGTCTCCTCGTCGCGCACAGGCCGCTCCGCTCCTCCGGGACACTCGCCGCTCACCACATTTCCGCCGCAATTATTCGCGCGAAAGAGCGGCACGGTCGATCGCGAACGGCCGCTGCGCCCCGCGTGACGATCACGGACTCGAGACACATCGCGGCGACACGAACGGGCGACGCGACGCACATTCCGATCGACGCGACGCCGTTTCAGCGCGCCCGGATTAATCCAATCCGTGTTTCCGGTGCTTCGATCGCCAATTCGACGGGCAACGGGACGCGTACGCTCCGATTACGAGCGCCGCGCGAGTCAGCGGCGTTCACGCGCGGGCACCTCGCGACGATAACGCGCTGAAATCGACGCGATTCCCTCGTTCGCGCGTCGTACTCCGAGAACTTTCCAACTCCGGCTCGACAGACTAAACACGGGGCGAAACGCACGATCCGCACCGAGCACCGACCGCCGAGAGACTGACTATACGCAGGAAGGACGGCGCGCGGGAAACAAAACAAGCGCGCGCCAACGTGAAAAAAAGTTGTTTACGCTCCTTCGAGCCCGACGCGTTAATAACGGCCCATTGATTTTGTACGCTTTCACGTGACTCCCCGGTGCGGATTTTCACATATTACTCTTACCATTAGGAGGATACTATCGCGCTTGTTGCACGGCGAAACCTTGCGGGCGTTTACGAGTGACCGTTACGCGGCGTCTACGACATAGTCGATTCGTAAGCCAATGGCACACGATACCGTTTCGCCTACTGGATTTACTTACGAGAGCCAATCAGAATTCAGGCCATCTGGTCCGAAACTCCGCATCCTTATTGGCTCTCGCGAGCGTTCCGGTACGGCTCTGTGATTGGTTGAAAGCACGTTAAGTGCGTACTTAAGATGATCTTAAATATAAGAACGGACTGTGAATACCGGCCTAGCAATAAGACGTAAGATTTAAGAACGTGAATCACAAGCGGCTGTGAGGAGAATAATTGACTGCGATTTGTCATTTTCTTAAATCCTGCGTCTTAAGGCCAATGTCCACGATCCTAGAACTTGGTCCAAGTTCTAGTTTCGAGAAATGTACAGCCAATCAACTTGCAGCTCTTCCGTAAGAGAAGCAAGTTGATTGGCTGCACATTTTTCAAAACTAGAACTTTGACACAGTTCTTGGATCGTGGACACAAGGCTTTAGGTTGATATTACATTTGTCGTACGACAAATTTTTCAAGTGAGTTAAGTAACTGCAGGATGGAAAAGGTCAAGTATTTAGACATTTTTTAGCTTAAGCAGACAAGCAATACGCTTAACAAATTTGTCGTATGACAAATGTCATTGGTACCATTATGTCCGTTTTCATACACGCAAATTGACATTAACGTTTGTTTCATTTTTCTTGTATTTTTTCCACGGTCAAGAATTAGAGGAAGTTAAGGTTAAATCGAGAGTAAAGTTAAGTCTGCATTTATTACATAGAAATTGACATCAGAGTGACGTTATATTCGCGGTACAAATTTTTTAAGTAATTTTCGTTTCGGCTATTATTACATTTGTCACGCGACAGATTTTTTAAGCGCGTGCTTGGCTACAAACTGGAAAATTTCTAAATACCCGTCAACTGTTTTACTCTGTAGCCAATCGACACGCCTGAAAAATTGATCGTGACGACAAGTGTAATACCTTAAGGTTTAGCTTTTGTTTCGAGCAGTCCGTGTCGACGAGCCCTTGTCGCGCTTCGCCCACAGACTTCGTATACCACTAGACTGCTAGTATGGTAATGATAATGGTTATTAGTGCATTCAGTAGTGGGGGCGGGAGGAGGCAACTTCACACAGCCCGCGGGAGGGTTGGCGGCACTTGCGTCACAAACCGCGCGACGCCAACGGCCGTCGTGGTGCGGGACGTTGAATTAGTCGACGCAGACGCGGGCGCGACGGTAAGATTAACCAACTTTCCCCCGGTATCGCGGAATCGAGGTTATCGCGCGCGCCCCGACAGTCGCGCAATTCGAATCCTTCCCTTCGTCGCGCGCTCTTCCCTTCGTGAGGGGCCGGCGCTAGGCGCGGGAAGAGACAGAGTGTGAGAGAGAGAGAGACACGTCGCGTCGGATCGATAAAGCAAACGGTGCATTTCGCGATGTTTACCCGCTTCGAGTAAGACGGGCGGGGGAGCGTGCGTACGTGCGACGGGCGATTATCGCGTCTGTGCTAATTGGCGCGAAGATTCGCGGTTAAATCGCGCTTCCCCGACCGCGACTGATATCCACGATGGGCGAGAGGACGGATCGATCGACGGTGCGAGTGGCCGAGGCGAAGCGGACGGGACGATCGATGGACGAGGAGGCGGAGGAGAAGGAGGAGGCGGCCGGTCGGCGTCGACCAACCGCCGGGCATCGACTGGTGAGTAATTATCCGCTTATTACGGTATTTGGCCGATTAATCGTTGGTCGTTACTTCGTTTGCGACGCGATTTCACAGCGTCGCGGGGATAAACGCGCCTCGTCACTCGCGGCGGGCCCTTGGTTTCCCGCCCGCGACGCCTCCCCCGCTTCTGTAGAAGCGGAATATCGAACCGTAACGATCCGCCGATCCTCGCCGCTTCGACGGGGAGTCGGCGCCGTAATCTGACTACGACTCGTTCCGCCGACGTTACGAGACGGTTTTTTTTTTAACGATCACGCGATACCCCTCTGTATGCACATCCGGAAAGCCCGTTTTAGACGCTCTGTAATTCGCGTTAGATTCCGCGGAATGCAATGCCGTTCGCAGTGCGCTACGCCGCGTGTTTCGGCATCCGGTTTGATGCCTCGACTGTTTTATTATAACCCACGGATAAATTTAATATCTCCACACTGAAAAAAA
>NW_011967195.1:444174-546051 GCF_000949405.1 Vollenhovia emeryi
TTACCAGAATTCCTTTAGTATTTACCATAATTACTATAATCCTACAGAAATTTTGCTAAATCCTAAAGGAATTCTGGTAAATCCTAAAGGAATTATCTGATTCGTCCATATTCAACCAGAAATTTTTTTCAGTGCAGAGAAAACCTAGAGACCAATGTTTAACCAGTGTTTGGTCAATGCACTGCGCTACTAGGGTTTATTTTCTAAATTTTATCCGTGAAAGAGCTGCTTTGTGCAAAGCCGTTCCATTTGTTTTCTAAATATTCTCGCTATTGTTAAGAAAGTAGGACAGATTTTATTATATTTTCTTATTCACAAAAGGGAGCCGCCTTATACAAGCCATTTTAATATATGCAGAGGAAGTCTCGTATTATGCGAATAGGCGTCTAACACTAGATGGCGGAGTTTCTGCGAAATTAATAGGCATTATCTGTTGGTTCCACCGTGAATTTATTGCCCTTGGAGCGAAGACTGTTTAGTGGAAAATTGCTTGTTAAATCGTGTAATCGTTGCAAAAGAAGATTTGCGATTGAATTTCGACGTTGATAACCTACTATCTCATATTAGAATTCTATCTCGTAACAGAGAACTTTCTTCTACGCGTAGCCTTAATGAATTCCAATTGTCGGGATTGCAATTTGTGAGAGTTAACGTTTAGGCTTCCTTTGGCCAAATTTCAAATCGCTCTCGCAAGGACGATTTTGCGTGGTGCACCACCTTGCCTTGCGCATATTCGCGCCCGGGCGAAACTCGTTTGCAACGTTTGTTAAATCCAATCAGTTATCTCGGCGCCAAGTGCGCGCGCGCGCGTATGTGTGCCATGTACATACGTGTGTGTTGTGCATCACGAGCCGCGTCGTCGCTGTCGACGACGACGACGACGACGACGGCAGAGCGTCGCGATGCGCCGTCGGGCTTGTTTTCGCGTTCCACGCGAAATCGCGGGGAAGGCAACGGCGGCCACCGACGAGGTACGAAACGAAATATTGGATTAGGTAGATAAAGGTGGCACGAACCACAATAAGTCCCATGTGCGCACGCGATGTGAGGCGCGGGGCGGGAGAGCCGAAATGCGATACACTGGGCGAGATAAGGCTGAAATTGCGTTACGGCCGGACCCGCGAGCCGATGCGTTTTATCGTCTTCTGACAAGTGGCGTTGCACTCGGAATTTGTCACCTTCCCGCGTATGAAAGCGATGATTGATTAGATAGCTTGTTAGGGAACTAGCTAGGCGGCACGTGTTCGTGACCGTGTCTCGTTCAAGTCAAGATAAATAAGATTCGATAGAGATCTATAATCCCCACCGGCTATAATAACAGCAGCCGCTGTGCCATCACGTTTCGCTGAATCGTCTCGTTCCTCCTACATTCCGCGCGATATTGTAGAAATGCAGAATAAATCGACAATTGTGTCAGTTTTCTAAATTCGTAGTCGCGTGCACTTTTACACACCCGTCCGCGCAACCGCGCATTTTAACTTCCAACAAAATTGGCACGAATCTTAATAGCAAGGTGCATTTTTAGAACCTTATCTAGGCGAGGTCTGGTTGGATCCGAACCTTTATTTTTTGCTTCTCCTTTTTGGTGGTTACAATAGTAAAAAAGGCGCTAATAGAAGGAAACGTGTATCTTTGTTTGAAAAAAAACAAACTGCAGTTTAGGCCGCATCCGACTCACTGTTAGAGGTTTAAGATTATCATCAATCTTAAATAATCAACCAATTTGAAATAAAGACTAAAGAGCCGTGGCAGGATGTTAGTGTCTAAATATTTCTTAGTTTTTAATGAATTCTATTGATTTGTTAAATTATAATCAATCTTAAATATGATTAATAAACGTAAAGTCACGTTATACAGGGTGCTATAATGTAATACCCGTCTCACATCTTATTTGCGGATAGAGCGGACTAGACTGAGTCGAAAAGTCCTCTGCCATTTTTCAATTTTCGCAATAGTTAACGAGATATTAATTATTAAAAATCCCTGTCTTAGCCCGGCCTAGAGTCCCTGTAATAAGAGTCTGGCAGTGAACTCTATACATACTGGAATGAGTGATCTATTGTTCTGGCTGTTGCCGAGAGAGAGAGGTGCGTTTGGGTGAATCCTTGTCTCCTTCTAGTACTACCTGATTGGATAGTCGCATATAAATGACGAGAAGAATGGCGTCACTTATATGCGATTATCCAATCAGGTAGTACTAGAAGGAGACAAGGATTCACCCAACGCACCTCTCTCTCGGCAACAGCCAGAACTATAGATCACTCATTCCAGTATGTATAGAGTTCACTGGAGTCTGGCAAGGGTTGACGCAAAATGGCGTCTGTTCGTTATCGCTGCATTACTGCACTAGTGCAGTTAGTTAATTGCACTAGTGCAGTAATGCAGCGATAACGAACAGGCCAAAGGTAACCAAATAATAATAAAGCCTATCACACAATGCCAGGCAACAGGCAACAGGAACAGGGAATAGAATTTCTGACGCGTTGGATTGGTTGAACGAAAATTTCCGACGAATCCAACGCGTCAAAAATTCTATTCCCTATTCCTATTGCCTGTTGCCTGGTATTGTGTGATAGGCTTAATAATAATAATAATCCCGCGTTCAGAGTACAGATTCGAGACACCTCATTGGTTCCGCCATTTTGCGTCAAACCAATCAAACGGAGAATATTTCTTGCCAGACCTTACTACAGGGACTCTAGCCCGGCCTATACCGTCCAATTCAAGCACGCGGCGAGATACGGCCGTCCCGCGATCGGCGTTGCTAGGCTAAGGCAGTGATTTTTAACAATTAATAACTCGTTAACTATTGCGAAAATTGCAAAATGTTACAGGACTTTTCGACTCAATCTAGTCCGCTCTATCCGTATATGAGAGGTGAGGCGGGTATTACATAACACCCTGTATGTTTGCAACGTACCTGAGAGGTTAGTCGTAACTGACGTAGCTGACATTTTACAGAGGAGCCGAAATGATGCATTTCTGTAAGCTGTTTTTCATATTTCTCCAAAGTTTGTTTGAAAATACATTTTTGTTATTTGTCAGGGAAATCGTTTACTTCGATGCAGGACTTGTCGCAAATTTTAATGTCGTTCGCCGAGATAAAAACCTCAAAGTTGATTTTTTGTACGTTTATTCTCAGGTATAGACATTTATTTTTCACGACACACCGTCCGGCGCACCGTAAGAGAAGGAGCAAGTGATTTCCTGTTATTTATAATATACGCGCAGAGCGATTCCGTAGGAAGCAGGAATTATTGCAATTTTCGTTCGCTCCGAAGCTGCCGCGAAAACATTTTGTACGTGCAAACAGCACAAAGCTCCGCGGGAGTCGCGTCAATTTTTAACAGCGCGAAATCATGACGCACTTTATTCGCGTCCGGCGTAAAAGCGTTTTTCCCCGCAAACTCTGACAGGGACGCGCGCATCCGTAAAAAAAAACGAGGGACCAGTTTTTTGGCAGATTCCGCAGGAAAAAACCGGAGATACGGAGAGAGCGGCGCGTTTTCGTGATGCCGAGAGGCGATCGACACGCGGAGCGGATTCAAACTGCGGATTAATTATTCCAACTTGCTTCTCCCTTATCGCGCGCGCTATCGCTGATGACGCCTGCCGACAACTCTCTGTCAACGTCACGACAAACGTCGACGCGCGGCGTTGCGTCACGTCGAATTAACCCCACCCCCTCCCTCCCTTGATATCGCTCTCCGTTTACCGACGTGAGAAATCGCGATCTCCGCGCGATCCTTCCCGCCTCTCACGCACGGAGATTCTCACCCCCTGGTAGGGTGCCGCTCGCGAAATCATGATCGACGGCCCCACTCTTCTGTACCATCGATCATCGCGCGATTCCGGGTTAAAAGGAGTGCCTCGTTAAAAAGGCATATACCGTCGAGCGCGCGCCGAAGTCGCTATCGGGGAATTTGTCGAGATCGAGAGAGAGAGAGAGAGAGAGAGAGAGGGCTGGCGCGAGTGGCGTGTCGGGGGTTTTGATCGACATTCCCCATCGAGCCCCCGAGGGCCCTTCCTCATGGGGTGGAGGAAGACGAGGGGTCGCGCCATCGCGTCGGTTTGTCAAAAGTGTATTCCGTTCGCTCGGGCCCTTCGGGGGTAATTGCGCTCGAATTACTGTGGCCCGCTTTCACACCGGAAAAGTATCGTTATTCCACCGTTTCCGTAAGATTGATATGGGAGAGAGGGACGCACGCGCCGGGGTGATTGCGTGCGAAATTATCTCTCCTCCCTGGGTGAATCTCTCCCCTCTCTCGCTTTCCGACTCGCGTCCGATCGCTTTTTATCCCCGGGCGAAAATCGTTACACCGCGAGCGAGTATCGAAAATTTTTCTTTATGCCCGCGTTTCGCGGAAATATGTCTGGCGGGAAAGTATGCGCGGAATTTTGCGCGTATTAAAGACCGGTGGTGACGGCGGTTGCGCGGCGCGGTGGCTGCGGGGGTTAGCGTTCTCCGCGGAATTCTAAGCAAAAATGAAAGAGACGCGTTTAAAGGAGGACGGGAGCTTCGTGAAAATATTTACCACGCATATTATCGTTTACGTGGTTTTGCGAGTTATTTCACGGTTCACGTGGCACACTGTTTTGCAATTCTCTTTCAGTTCATTTAATAAGCAGGTCGCCAGTATAATGATCTTACACACAGCGGACAGGTGACTGTTGAAAATGTTAATTTAAATCCGTCATCTTTTTCGTACCTTTTTGCGAATGCATAATTATGAAAATGCAGTTAGTAAAACAGGACCGCTATACATTCTTATTAGATTTAATTCTTGGCGAGGTGATGAAAAATGATTTAACCCGAATAGGAAGAGAGCGTACCGCGGATAGAACCCTATAAGAATATAAAATAATTGTATTATGAGAATGCTGGGTTTTCGTTATCGCGAATTCAAACACAAAGGACACAAGAATATCTTAATCTTGAAATAACGCCGTGAGCAAAATTGAGGACGTTTATTTTCGCTCCTCCAACCGTTCACCCACAGAAAAAATTTCCGGATCCAATGCTTTACACTTCAACGTATCACAAAATTGCTATAGCACCAATCATATTTATTACAGAAATATATTTAAATATGAAAAATTATAAAATCTAGAATAAAATGATAGCATGCGTCGTCTTTTGTCGAATATCGCGGTGCCAACTTCGTTAATAAGATGGAGGGAAAATTTATTCTAAACGCAAGAATATATAAAGCTACTCTTGTCTCAATATAGTAAGTCGATCTTTCTTAATTCGATAGAGGAAAATAAGAATTATTGATTTTATTTTGATATTGTCTTATTTTTATACTAAATGAGGTTGTGGGAAATATAAATGCGCCAAGAATATTTTTTGTCTCGGTAACAGAAATCCTTTCTGAGGGTGTTTTCTCTCAGAAATTATTAATCGTTCAAAGGTACACGATTCGGACACACCCGAATGTGTTATCGGAATAGCGTTATCGGAAAGTGCGCGGTGCATAAAATGCTTGAGTAAATGCGCGGCGAGTAATTCTTTTTGAGCGGAACCGCGATATCGTCGTCGCGTTAGCTCGATACCCGGTTATATGCTACGTTTCGGCTATCAATACCGCGTCAAACGTGACACGGTAACAGGCATGTAATGCTCCGTGAAAGTGGAAAAAAAAAGATGATTTCCCTATAGTCAGGCGAAAGAAGTTCTGCAAATTCATCCCTTTCGCAGTGATTTATCATTTGTTCCGCCATCATATTTCATCGGTACTGTGTATGCGTGTCGTTACGCTCCTCCTTTCACGTATATTCTCACGCGCCGGGCGTAGTATTTGTTTTTCAAAAATTGCACTCCAGGCAATTATTTGAAAATATTGGGATTGATGGATGTGACGTCACGTCATCGCATTTCACGTGGAATTTGGGAGGGGATCGATTGAATCCCCTTTGACGAAAATTTCAACGATACTTGCACGATTTATACGTAATTTCGCTGATTTGCCTTTCCGCGTGCAGGGATTAACTTTCTCGCTCGTGAAGATAGACATTGCGCAGAACGGTCGAGCATTTGGTTTAAATTAACGATTCATGCACTTACATTCCGCTTCTCGATCGTAATCTGTCTATTCAGGATCCTAACAATAAGAAATGCCTCCTCAGAGAACTGCCATTTCTGAAAGAGCGGAAATGAATGCCGCGATAAGTTAAAAAGTAAGCAATGCATTATTCAGTTTTATTAAATCCTAGCGGAAGAAAGGAGTTTCGTATAATTCGAGTCTATCTTTAATTGGAAACCTTTCTCTTCGTTCCTTGATATTAATAACGCGACGTAAAAAGAAATGAGGAGAACGGGAGGGAAAAAGCCCACGTATCGTATCTACGAAGCTCTCAATGTAATTCTCGATATCCGTGTTCACGTTTGCCGAGTTAGCGCGTATCATGTTATGTACACCTGAATTTGAATGGACTCATCGACGTTTTATTAGGTTCGTCGGGTGAATGGGACTGGGAGGTTCCAATCGCGCGATTTCGAAACTTACGAAATAACATACCGACAAAAAATTGCTGATTAGAGGAATATTTGCTTCTTGACGATTCAAATAATTAAAGATCGGCGAAGTAGAAAGTAAAAAGGATGGATTCTTAATTTCGAGAGTCCGCGCTTCGCGTTAAATAGATTCAAATTTATTACGTTTAAATTTACCCTTTCTTTCCCTCTTCTTTCTCAATTTGAAAATCGGCTGCAAGATTCTGATTATTCCCTGAAAAGAGTCAATTTAATAAATAGGATTCGCAAATATTTTACCCTTGAGTTTACCGTAGTACGCAGGCGGTTGTTCCGGCTCACGCGAAAATACGCCTCTGTTTGACGTTGTCGTATCTATAATAGAAATCAGTCGCGAACGCGGACCCCCGTTGCTTTTCAACGTCGCTGCTTAAAACCGTCGGACAAATGGCAAAAAAAAAAAGAGAACACTTGCGTGCGACCGTGGTATTGATCTCACGCAACGGGACACGCGACTTCGTGCGGCGCGGATTACGTTTCGTTTCCTGAGCATGACGTTTCAGTTGACACGTGTTTTCCGCGGTTTGCTTTCGGGGTCTTGGTCGAATCCAGCCGATGGCGGGCGTACGGCGGATTTAATTAAAGTAAGTAACGACGACGGGGGACCTGGCGTGTGGTGGTAAATGGAGAGTACAAAACCGAATTGTAATCACGTGGTGACGCACAATCTCGCGTGCACCGTATTTTGTTTGGAATATGTTTCAGCTGTCGTTCATTTATTTCTACACTTGTAATTGCAAAGTCGAGTCCGTGACGTAAAGCTGTGGAATCTCTTGTGTAATAACTTGCGATTTTCTTTTCTTCCGGTCTTTTCTTAATACGCAACATAACTTTTACATATATTAAAAGAAAATTTGTATAATCTCAGCTATCTCTTAATGCATCTGTGCGTCTATTTACAAGAATAATGTGTATCGAGTGTGTTGAAATCCAAACGAAATATACGATTCGATATACTGAAAATTCCATTCAATACCATTAATCTACTTTAATAAAGCTAGGATTGATGTCAGATTTTATAAATGCTACAATAGTGTCGATATTTGTAACAACATCAGTTGTACTGCTTTCAAAAGTCGTGCATCTGTAAGCCTTGATTCGCTATGCATGGCTATGTTAGTCATATCCTTTGAGATCGTTTCGTTGCGACGAGCATTCATCGTCGTGATGACGTATATATGTTTACTATAAAACGACTCGAATAGTTTATTCGATATCAATCGATTCTCTCTTTTTCACGTCCCATTCTCTCATTCATTTTGTTATGTTAAATTGTCAGTAAATACAAATGTCTCAAAACATTTCACGAACCAACTAAACTATTTTTAATATTGTTATTTAAATAGATTAAATACAGTTTCGAGAAATGAATCTATACATATTTATAAACAATAATTTGTGACAACCGGTTATGCGGGATTTTGAATTGGAAAATACTGTGTGTGTGTGAAATATCATGTTGATGGATATTTTAAAGCGTACGTATGAGTATGTTATTCTTGTGTAGATTTAAATGTATTCCTTTTGCAAACAAATATTCATGTAATATTTTTTTCAATTGCGTATTTTCGTAGAATTTTATTTCTAATATAATTTCAGTAGGTCTTATAAGAGAGGACAAAGCAAAACAGGAATTAATTTCTCTGATAATGATAGAAGTTTTGGAAAAACTTATAATGAAATTTCACACAAGTTTATGTATCTGTGCATTTTAATTTAAGAATAACAAAATTTTATTATTTTTTTCACATTTATTTACTTTGTTATATTATTAACTCTTTCTTTCTCGTTCACTTTCTGCCTCCCGAAATCTATAAAAATTAAATTAATTATGAAGATAAAATTCAATTTTAATAATTATTATCGTTTTTAATAATTTTTTAAATTTCTAATTAAACATTAATTAAAACTTTTTTAATTATTACTCAAGATTGCATGAATATATGGATATATATATATATATGTATTTTTCTCTTACTCGGATTATATATAATACATGATTGGGACACGCAAAATGGTATTTATGTTAAAAAATCTTAGATCCTAAAGTTCGTAGACGTGTTACATAATAGTAATGCACGAAACATACGACCCAGATTTTTCACTGGAGTGTTACATTGTTACCAGTATTATAAATAATGTATAGCAGAAAGTGAGGGAGCGAGGGAAAGAAGTATAGCCGAAACTTTTATGGGTGAGTTAACTTTTAGGGACCTTTGCATTGCAAATGAGGCAAGTTTCGGTGTAATGCATGCTAAAAATTTATAGAAATTTCGATGACGGTTTGATTAGAAATCCTTAACTGTGGTCGTTAAAATAGTCACATGTGTATCTCTGCACGTTTTACTTAATCATTTACAAACAATGTGTAATTATGTGCATTTCTGTGTCGTTGAAATGCAAATAAGAAAGAAATCGAATTCACCGCTAATTTTCACGCGATCATTTAAGGGTATTTTCCAAGTATAGAAATGGCCGCAATCAGACCAGAATTGATCCTGAATTATTTTCGTGATGAAACGTGTATTCAACGTATAAATGTAACAACGCAGCAAACGATGGTTTGTACAATAAAATATCATAATAACTCGTCGAATTACGTTGTGCTATTCTTACGATGTTTAATTCAGGACAAATTGCATACATTTGTGGCTGTTCATCGGGTTATGTATCTATAACGATTCTCTATAAATGCGTACCGCGTCGTCACAGGAGAGCTTCAACATCGCAAAATGTATTAAGGCGCGAACGTTATTGAATAGGTTGTTAAATTTCAAGCACAAAGGTGTATTATGCGTTTGACAGAGAATACGTCATTTTACACAAAATCCACTGGACGTACGCGAGATGCACAAGAAATTAATATACCTGCAATATGCGGTTTTCGATTTTTTAAATTACACAGAAATTACATTGTAGACGTATAATCACACATTGTATTCTGGGAAAGGCAGCACTTTCAAATTTCGTACATTTATAACTTTCGTTTATAATTTGTATATCATAGGTTAATTCTTTCTAATTAACAGTCCAAGCTTTTTACACATTTTCAAAACATATTTCTTACAAACATCTGTCTAAAGACGTTGCAATCATTTATCTTCATTTCGAAATTAAAAATGAAAACCGAGCAATGGGCAAGGTAATTAAAATGCGTAAATAAATATGCGACGGAGCATAGAGATAAACCGCTAGCCGGGGATAATCTTCCAGCGATAAAATCGATACCGTTCGTTCATACATAAGCAGTTAGCGCAACGAATATTCCTTCGGGGATGACGTTGATATACCGGATATATGGAGTCCGCAGTCCGCACATTAATAATGGGACGATATTTGCATTACAGTCGCACGCACGACCGCAATAGGACCGCTCTTCAAACTCATGCTCATTTAACCAATTTCCGGTTATCAAGAAATCAATATTACAATTTGCTTGCGCGCGAGTAAATTATCTGGTAATATTCTCCATGCTGATCGTGCGTTGAATGAGAAAAAATTTAAATGCAGTACTTTTGATCCGGCAGCGAGAGCGCATCGCAATGATCATCTTTTACGACTATATTTTTTTATGACACTTGTTCTCTCGTTTTATTTCTCTCTCTCTCTCTCTCACTCGCATACACACACTCACTCATCTCTCTCCCTTTCTATCTCGTTGCACCAGCTGAAATCGCTGCAGCGTAAGCTACAGGCTATGCGGCATCGTTTAGGCGATATGCACCGACTGTTTCGTTTGTGCCGTGGAATCGACGTTTCTCGTTGCAACTGCCAGATCCATGGCTGCTGGTGGAAAACTCGACATCGCTTATAACCAATTCCGCCTATCGGAATATCAACGTCATAATTTGCAGAAACGCGAAAGAGAGAGAGAGAGAGAGACACGAGACGCGACGCCGAGACGCGTTGCTGCGGCACTCTCGGGTTGCTCGAAGATATACCCTCAATAAACAGCGCTTTGTTCCTGAACGAGAAAGAACTCTGTGCAGTTTCACCGCGAGATGCGTTATAGTGAGAATTTATCATTCGGACTGCGCGGGGAATCGATCACTCCGGCGCACGCCGGAAAAACCGAAGCGGAAGCGGAGGGAAGGCGTAACGCGCACGAAACCATATATCCGCGTGCTGCGAAAGCTAAACATCGTACAGTTGTTTCGAAGGAACAAATAAACTTTTTTTTTTTTCGAGAAGATCGATTGCCCCGAAGCATTTCTCAAGATATAAAACAACACGCAGTAACAATCACTCTCATGAATAAGGGGTAACGGATATATCCCCTAAAGATATTATTTACTTAGAATGATATAAACGCGCGCAAAGATAAAACACATTTCTTCCTCATCGCAATTTCCTTTGGAAGTTCCTCTGGCATGATAAAAATATCCACTCCGTGTCGGCTCATCAAAATGTTTCCAAGTATCCCGAATGATAAAAATTGCTAAAATTGTATGAACAAACAGGAAATAGTTTAATATAACAAAAAATGGGTATTGAAATAAGTATACATTACAAACGTATGGGTGTACTAAAACCACCGGATATCCTTTTGATCACAGATTCTTTAGAAAATTTCAAGACGAAAATTCTAATACAAAAATGTCGAGGCTATAATAGTTTTTAAATAATAAGCGAGTATATTTCACCAATGATAGCACAGTAACAACCTTTATGGTAACTGATATCGATTGATCATTTTCACAGCTGCAACACTTTGAAGTTACAATACGTTGTAAATTTCTACCTGAATAAGAAGGGCGACAATCATAGGAACACATTTATCACTCGTCACGTCGCCTGAGCGCGCGAAATCTCAGGCCTATCATTGGTGAAATATACTCGCTTATTATTTAAAAACTATTATAGCCTCGACATTTTTGTATTAGAATTTTCGTCTTGAAATTTTCTAAAGAATCTGTGATCAAAAGGATATCCGGTAGTTTTAGTACCCTGTATAATTATTTATAACTGTGGAAAGTAAATTTATTAAAATTGACAATTTGCGTACAAACGCATTCTATCGAAATTCTCAGTCATTTTATGCACAATACAGAATCCTCGAATTTACGTAGATGTCCAGCGGCGTTAGCGTGTAATTATGTGGCTTTGCCATCAGCGCCGGAAGCGTTCGCATCTAGCGGAGTTTTGTAACCAGTTTTGAGGGTCAGTAAACGCGCCGTTACAGAATCGTAGTCGCGGATTCATCTATTTGATGGGACAATGTCATTACACGCAGGTTTATTAACAACACGGCTGGCTGTCGCGATAGCGATTCGCGGATCTCGGCTCGGCCTCGGGTTGGCTCGATTCAGTTCAGCTGAGCTCGGTACCGCGCACTCGACGTCGACCATTACGTTAATTATGGGCAAACGGATAATGCCTACGAGCGTCGAGTTCTGCAGTCGACACGATGGCGATGTCAACGAGATACTTATTGTCGGTAACGCACCCGCGCGCCGCAACGATCGCTCTCTCCGCCTCTCGTGAAAGCGAAGAAATTACTGGGTAACGACGCGAATTTACCGTCGCTAAACTTGTTGCTCGCCGTTTGTGAGCCATTTTCGAGGGAGACAGAGAGAAAGAGAAACGTGATGAATATAAAATACGATTATAAAAACTGTCGACGCGGACATCGGATGCCTGTGCGCTCGGAAAACTTCGTCTCTCGTTAATTTTTGGACGCGAAAGCGTTCAAGAGAGAATAATACACGCAAAATAGGATTCTCTTCTGAGTTATGCGTAGTTTTCACAATTATACTTTTCCAACCATAATTATATGCAACGGTGATGTTGCGCCAAATCTGACTCGTGATCGAATCAACTTAATATTTTATTATTTTCAACTTGGAAGGAAACTATCTTGGAAGGAAATAAATAAATCTTAAATCTTTAATGTAGTTAGCCCTATACAGTGTTTCATTTTAATCGCCTCAGGAAAATATCTCAAAAAACATGAAAGATACGGAAAAATGTTTCAGACCAAAGTTGTTTGGTTCGAAGGGGCACATAAGATGGTGTCATTGGTTTGTGAAGAGTTTTGTCAAGTTTACATAAAAATCACTTTTAATTTTTTTAAGGAATTCCTTATTTTTCATTACATATTTTTGCAGTTTACCTCGAGAGCTTTCCAAAACACTACAATTTAATTATTTTTCATTAAGTACTTTTCGAGTTATGAGGCTTGAAAGTTAAAGTATCGTCGGTATTACCCAAGGATCTTGCCTTCATTGGCCGGATCAATCTTGGTGGTACTGTAACTTTCAAGTCTCATAAGTCGGAAAGTACTTAATGACACATAACTTAATTATGTTTTGGAAAGCTCTCGCCGTAAGCTACAGGAATATGTAATGAAAAATAGAAGGTTTTATTTAAAAAATTAAAAGTGATTTTTATGTGAACCTGACCAAGCTCTTCAAGGTCAAATTAATGACACCATCTTACGTCCCCCTGTGAATCAAACAACTTTTGTCCGAAACGTTTTTCCGTAGCTTTCATATTTTTCGAGATATTTGCCTGGGGCGATTAAAAGGAAAGACTCTGTATATGATAAATATATAAGATACATAAACATACTTTTGCATGCAGTGCAGCTGCGAGAACTGCTATATTTGCGATCTCTCTTTGGGTGCTGATAAGTGGTCGACGAAATTGTAGCGACTCGTGATTGCCGACAATTTATACGTGTCAGCCGGCAAGATCTCGGCTGGGTAGCTTCCGGTAAATAGCTCAAGAGTCTAACATCTCGAATAATGATGGAGAATTAGAAACTCAATTATACGTCCTCGGGGTATAGCCTTAACTGCAATAGCGTCGCAATTTTCCCTTCGGAATAATTCTCTGCATTCTGTTTGCTCTGCCAGTCACGACATTGCCTCGTTATACATTAGCATCACGTCTTTGGTTTCTTTGCAATTTCAATACATATTTGTAATAACGTCTCTCCAAATCATGTGTATTGTATCATGTGTTTACGTTTCGTACACGAGTAACGAGATATATTGAAATAAAGTTAGTAATAAATAGGTTTATTTTTTTTATTTTTGATATTTCTACTCATTATTTCGTAATGTGAAAGATATCTTCGATATTTCCAAGTAGAAAAATAAAAATAATATATGCATATAAATTTAAAGCAAAAATTATTGCATAGTTTAATTGGTGCCTTAATATATTGTATAAGACAATAACTAGATTAATTTCACGATAAGAACAAATATATTGTTATTGATATACGTGAAATGGAATATAATAAAGTCCAATAAGTTACGTGGATTATCAATTTTTCAAAAATAATTAGTATGGCAATCAATATTGTTATCTGAATTGTAAGGGACCAAAGGCGAGATAAATGCGATTTGCATATCGTTTTGCGTGAACATGAACAAAACCGAAACTCAATATAGTTGCCAATCGATAAAATGAATACGAACGATTTTGGCATTACATGAGAACAATCCTGTAGATATAGAAGCTTCAGAATTGCATCTGAAATTTTATTGTATCGTAACAAAATTAACTATTGTATATTTAACTGTATTACAACAATTAGTAAAACAAAATTTATAAAAATTACTTAAGAGAAGAAAGAAAAACATAAAGAAGGCAAAATATATTAATTACAGAAATTATTTAAAAAGAATATATTATGAGTTTTCACAGATTTATTAATTTAAATTTTACAAGATGTATGTACTTCATTAAAATAACAGAGTTACTATTTCGACAAGAAAATAGTAAACAACTGTTGTTATTTTGTTTAATGGAAAACAACTAGAGAAATTTCGCGATTTTCTTTCCTGTCAAAAAAAGAACTTGTGTGACAGTTACGTAACAGTTTTTGTAGTACTTGTTAAGGCATATATTTGTTACAGTATAATTATAGCATAGTGCACATTGTTTAAATATAACGAAATTTTGTCGAATACGTTTAACAGAATGCACGGAACAAACATCCACGTATTTAGCAGATGTTACAGTTATACTTTTGTTCAATCCAGTTATTTAATATTTTAACTCACATCCCCCCCCCCCCCTCGCCTCCTTTCTCTCTTTCTCCTATTTTGCGACAAATACACGTAGAAATATAATTTTTGCGAGAGAAACTCTTAACGGAATATACGTTTTATATTTAAGTAATAAATATGATTCCAAATTATATATTTAGAGCCAGATATACCTCGTGCGAGATGTTTAATGGAATTTCCGAAATTTATCGTGTCAAAGAGAAATCGTGTTGTAGTCTAACCGGTCAGCTATCGTGGCGTAATTCCACGGGAAATTCGATTGTTAAACGATCCATTAATCGACAACCGTAGGCAGTTTGGGTACAAAAATGTTTTGATAGGAAAACGACGAGTCAACACGAAGCTAGAATCAATTGTCTACAATAATTACTTGTACGCTAATAAATTGCATCTTTGAAAGGGTTATGAATTTTAAGATTTCGATTTTGCAAAAGATCCCAATATAATACGTATCATTTTCTTCTTTTCCATTAAATTTCTGTGAGATATAGCACTGTACACAATCAATTCCTTTCTAAAAAAAAGTCTTTTTTCCTTTCTAAAAAAGAGATGTTACTGGCGCGAATGTCGTTAATATCGAACAGTTGAGGCCTCTCTTCCGCGATGCCGATTGGTTTTCTCGAAACGCGGTATGCTTCACTTCTCTTTTAGATTCGTGTCATGCTTCACCTCGCATGTGAATTTTGACAGTTTGTGACAAAATAGTTAAAGAAGTTAGGGAATAAAAGAATTGAAGCAAAAGAAGTTTAAGTTAAATATTTAATTCAGTGAAGGGGAATGAGAGAAATTCTTATTCTTGTAATGAGATACGACGATAACTAACGTTCTTTTTAAAAAAAGCATATTCTTACACGCCTTTGTAAAAAGAGAATTCTCTTAATTGATCTCTCGATTTAATTATTGACGATTTTCCGCGATGCCGATTCTCTCGCTTGGTTTTACTGCGAGTATAGCGAGTCAGTTCGGAGATCATGTAATATGTATTTTGACAGTGTGTCAACGTCAGATTACGTCTTCATGTAAGAAGACGTCTTCTTACATGAAGACGTAATCTGACGTTGCATCTTCTTCACACGAAGAAAATCTTAACGCGTGAAGAAGTTCATGAATAATACAAATTAAAACCAAATAGCGCGTGCAATATTATTTTTAGGTCATGTAATACATATTTTGACAGTGTGTCAACGTCAGATTACGTCTTCATATAAGAAGAAGACGTCTTCTTACATGAAGACGTAATCTAACGTTGCGTCTTCTTCACACGAAGAAAATCTTAACGCGTGAAGAATATCATGAATAAATACAAATTAAAACCAAATAGCGCGTGCAATACTATTTCTAATAAAGTATTCAATCCCAATTTATATTATTAGTAAAGCAAATAATTCGATAATTTGCCCATAATAAATGAAGATTTGCAATTTAAAAATATACATTTGTATACATCAACTATTGAGATAATATATTTTGTTAGTAATTAGAATCGATTTTTGTTTCGAAACATTGTCTCGATTGAACAGAATTAATCGTTAATTTAATCAATACCAATAAGTCCGCGGAATAATACGCAAAACGTAGCAACAGTCACGGAACAAAGTAATGTGCAATAAAATATTAAGTACGGAATTTTCCATTGCGTAGGCAGGCCAACGAATTCTCAACGGTTTCTTGTGGTTTTTCACTCGGCGCGATATCGTACGACGATTAAGCGGGCCAACGAATTCTCAACGGTTTTTTGTTGTTTTTCACTCGGCGCGGTGACGTACGATGTTTTTGCATGCCATCGTGTACCTGAAGGTCGCTTCGCTATCATTCGCTCGCCGAACGTCGTGCCGGCAGGCAGTGTCGAGAGTCGCGCTCCGTGCGTCGTATTATTTTCGCGTTATCGATTTCCAAGACGCGATCGCGATAAATGTGGGGATAAAACGCCATTGATTTGTACACGTTTATTATTAATAAGTAACGTTCGTCGACTAAATACGAGTATTATAGCTTATAGTGAAAAGTGATTGCACGTTCAAGCGGCGGCTTTTATCAACGTAGATTTCGTGAGACTAACTCATCTAATTGTAAGATATGAATGTAAACCGTGGTAATTCGTCGCGATTACATCTCGTTTACGCACCGCGCTTTTAAATTATCTGCCGATTTCGCATAATTTGCTTCATTTTCGGGAAAAGAGAAAGTTGTGCGGTTTTGGCGCTCGTGCTGTAATTCGCTCTGTCGTTCTTCACAACTCGAACAGGCAGGAAGTAGAGAAAGTTGCTTATCGCGCAGTTGTTAGTTTGAGTAATTTGTACGACAGAAAGTCACGCGTTATTTGTTAATAATATTTCGTGCGTTTGATGGTATTTCACATCGCGTACGGGAGTGTCCGAAATTTCGCGCGATCGAGGATTTTCGCGAGTGTTGTGTGAGTGCAAGGAACAACTGACCAACAACTGAGAGGAGGAGGAGGCTCAGGGGGCATCGGGCAACGGCGGAGCAATGGTGAGGTGAGTGTTTTACATTTTTATATTATTTGTTACTTGCGCCAATTAAAGCATCTGTTTTTGGTTTTATTTATTCAAATGATTCGAACAAGGATTCGAATACGAACGCACGAAATATTATTTACGGACACAAACATATACGTATACAATTTTGTGAGTTGATATTCGAAAGGAAGATAGTTTTGAGTATTCTATAATTATTTTAACAAATACCTACTTTAAAAATATAATATATTTAATACAATAATTTTCGATTTTACATAATTACTCTACAATAATCGTATATATATTTGTATTTTTACAGTTTAACATATACATATAGACTACAACTCTGCATGCTATCGCGAATCGTATCCAATCGGTGAGTGATGAGTTACCTTTGATTCCAAATTGACGTGGCGCATATCTTCTTTGCATGTGTACAAATTAAAAAAATATACAATGCTCAAGAGTAATCGGCGCGAGCATTGTAATCTCTAATTTCTACGAAAGTAACGGGTACTAGATAATTCCGTATAACTTGAATTAGGGAAATGAAATGAAATTGATGTTTCTACTTAAATTTAAGTTATTTAAAAACGACAAGTAAAAGTTATACTTTTTTACGCCCTTGATATAAATTGTTATATCCACATGCCTTAAATGATAATTGCATCCCTCTTTCCATCATGTAAAAAACAATACCAGCGGAGATTTGAAATATTAACTATGTTTGACTCGATTTGGCGAAAAACTGTGTCTTTTTTTTGTAAATAAACGATCCAGCTGATTCATACACTGAAACGCGATTTTCGCAATATTTGGCACGCTGGCATTGTTGGTATAGAAACTGATCGAAGACAATGGAAAGTTGAAAACTAGCAATCATATGTATTTATAAATTAATTGTTCCGTACGCAAGTCACGTGGTCTAAATAGATATGTTCTTTTTTGCTTTACATCACCAGCGAGCGCACTTTACACGATATTGCGGAGTGCAATTGTAAAGTGCTGGAAAGTATCACTGATGGACAAAAGTGTCTAGTGACGTCAAAAATAGAAATGTACTGTTGCATAGTTTCAATCGGTTTTATTGACTTTGTCCTTAATTCCACGCGCGTGTATCCTGCAAATGGAATTATCTAAAATAAACGTTAGTGAATAAATGCGAGCTTTTACGGTGCAGAAAAGCTGCTGCAATATGCAACAGCTTGATCCTTGCTCGCGATTGAAATAACGCGCACCTCAAAATGCAATATCTCCAATTAGACATATTGTAATATAATTTTTTCAGCCGTCTGTGCTAATGGTCCATAATAAATCGCAATCTTATATTAGCCGTCTTATCTACACTTCCAAGACACGGTCGATAATTGAATAAAGAGGCACGCAAAATTGTGCCGTTACAGCAAAAGGAACAAAAGTGGTAATCCACTCGTTTGCGCAGCAAACTAGTTGCTCTATATGTAAATTGCTTGTTCTATATGGAAATGCCTGACTTTCCGCGTAAATGTCGCGATGTTACAACGTGCTCGTAATACTCGCGCCGAAATCGCGAAGGTTCGCTCGAGTGTTGCCACGCGGAGTGGCAGATCGCGATTCTCGAATTGCGATTATTTAGGCGACGACCGAGGGATCGCGTCGAGCGGCGCGATTGTTCGACGAATAATTCGGTGCGGCGAGGCACGCGCGGATTGACGGATATTAATTGTCTTCCATATCGATACGAGACACACCTGCCCCACCCTTCCCGAACACTTTCATTCGTCCCTCAATCGGCTTAACCGCGCGGCCTTGTCGACAAAGTGATGTCGCGTGTTGTTCCCCAACAATGATAGGAGTAATTAACGCGGATCGTGAAAATCCGATGTGTGCTCGAGCTAAAAGAGTGACAAGACTTCAAAAGCGACCGCAGGGGTTCGGAGAGGGGGACGCGGTGTTAATCGGATGCGGAGGGTGGGAACGTGCGTTATTTCGAGAGGTCGTCGATCTATTTCCATTATTCTTCGTCTGGCAACGAAATCGAGTGCGCCGGGTATATCGGGGAGACGTGATTTACGACGAGCATTGTTTGCGGACGTTTATCTGATTCCATAAGTCGTTCTTACGTGAAACGAGTTTCTTGATTGGAGTTTACCTTCGTGCGGCCAAGAAAGGTATATCCCATCTCGCGGATATATTGAGCTGAGTTTGGAATCGCGTTAAAAACTCGTCTGGGCGGCGTGGTAACAACGTTGTTATTAAAAATATCAGGAGAGGGGTAAAAGACGCGATGTAAATGCGCTCGAAATTGCAATTTTAGGCGAAATGTTAAACGCGACTCTTTTCGATCGTGCATACAAACATGTGTTTTGTGTGCTTTGTGAATATATTCGTTACACGAAAAAATTGGAATAACGTTAATAATTGAAGTGACTAGATTAAAAATTTTTCGAGGCTTTATCGGTTTATTGATTTTTATACTGTACACACACGTGTATGGGTAAAATGTCAGCGAGTAATGCAAGTTTTTTTTTTTAAGTAATTGATCTTTCGCGAAACTTTTACGCGAGGTCAACCCGCGGAATTAAGGAGTCATTTCACTTTAACGGCCCTAAAATTATGCTTATTTTTAACAATTTTTTTCACAGTAAATACCATACAATGAAATAAATCTTTTGGGGATTTATTAGGGCACTGTTAAGTAACACAAAAAAATTTTTGTCATAGTTTAAATAATTTTTTAATTAAGCGTTTTCTACACCGAGTCCGCTGCGTTGATGACTTTAATCATTCAGGCTTACCTGAAACAAAAAATCAAAAAGATTTTTAATCTACCATAAAGTAGTATCGCTATGTCCCAAACTTCAATTAAGAATTTTTATTTGAAAATAACAAACTGGCACAGTTTTGTTATTTTTAAATAAAAATTCTTAATTGATTTCGGAACATAGCGACACTCGTATAGATTAAGAATCTGTTCAATTTCGTGTTTCAGGTAAGCCTGAATGATAAAAGTAATCAACGCAGCGGACTTGCATCTTTTTTGACACGCCATTCGAACGGTGTAGAAAACGCTTAATTAAAAGGTTGTTTAAATTATGAAAAAAAATTTTTTGTGTTATTTAAGAGTACCCTAATAAATCCCGAAAAGATTGATATCATTGCATGGTGTATTTACTGTGAAAAAAATGGTTAAAGTATAGTTTTTGGGCCGTTAAAGTGGGAATGACCCCTTAAGTGAACGAAGAAGCAACGTTTAATATGCGTCAATCAGAATCAACGCGATCTCATTTCACATCCCGACTACTTCGTAACGCATATAATCAAGCCGCTTAAGAAGGCAGGTCTGACGAAGAATCTATCCGGCGTAGCTTACACGAGTACGAGGCTGGCAATAAAATTCGAAATGAGATCATCTATGACGGAGCGTCGCACTTAAACCTTCGGAAGCTCTCTCGGCGTCGCGTATAACCGTTCCTCTGGCAGATGGAAAGCGAGTTCTAATCCGATCAGACTTTCTTTCTAGCCGTCGACGAATTGAATGCAATCACCGAGAACTAGCTTCCTCCTTCTCGGCGTTATAAGAGCATTTCACCTGCGCAAATACGTGCAAGTTCCACCGACAACTTTGCCAACTTGGCAGCAAACTTATGCGCGGCGTTCGATCTCCGGCGCCGAAGGAGATGTGTAAAGATAGGTGGTAAGCGGAAGCTAGGGTGGAGTTGAGAAAACGAGCTGGATCGGGCGTTATCGAGGATGCTCCGGGAGGGTGGAAATGAAGGGGGAGAGGCGACCTAACAAATGACGGTGCTTTCGTCTCGCGTAAATAATAACCATCTTTGGGAAGAGGAAGATGGTGTAGGCTACGGCAGGTCGGGGGAATCAAATCCCCCGTGAATAAACGCGCGGACGTACGTAATCTCGTCACCGTCGCATTAACGATATGAAAGGAATATTGACTTACCGTTTCTAGAGTACGCGGACCGCGTAATGGAGATTTACCGGTGGAGGATCTGGTTGACGGTAACGACTACGATACGATGACGACGACGATGAAAACGATGTCGACATCGCTATCGTTCTCGTTCTTTAATATCGCGGATGATATATATTATGCTTGTGTAAGAAGAGAGTTTGCCGAGGAGAAACTTCGTTAATCGAGACGTCTAACCTTTTGTCTCTGGTCCAGCGCTCAGACTCGGTTTCATTGAGGGATGCTACAGTTTGTGGCAAAAAGGTAACGGGAGACGAATCTTCCGTACCTTTTTATTACTCGCGCTAGACGCTAAATATTAAAAGCAGGGATGGACGTGAGCTGTTTGATTATTAATACCACTTTTTGTCTTTTTGTCTCACGTGGACAATTTCCACGAGATGAAAATATTTGGTAAAAAACCGCGAATCGCAGGTAATGACGGGGATGCTGCGGAAATTTAAATTACCACGCTCTGATGTGCGCAACGTGTCTCAAATTTATATAACATAGCCTCGCTAGAGTAGTTTTAAAATGGCTCCCTTACGGTTTTGGTTTAACAAGCTATATGTGTTGCCATGTGCCGGGATAAAAAATAAAAAAAGGAATAATAGATATTTAACGCATAGATGCATTTAAGAGAATATAAATGTGCAATTTACAAAAGTACTAAATGTTCTTGAAACATTTGCAGATGATAGAAAGATAGTTTATTAAATTCCTTAATTAGGGAATAAAATATTAACACAAATATTAACAATTTCGATAAAATGTCATTGCAAGTTATTTAATATTTAGTGTTGCCATGTGCCGGGATAAAAAATATAAATAAAAAAAGGAACAATAGATGTTCAATGCATAGATACATTTAAGAGAAAATAAATGCGCAATTTAGAAAAGTACTAAATGTTCTTGAAACATTTGCAGATGATACAGAGATAGTTTATTTAATTCTTCAACTAGGGAATAAAATGTTAACACAATTACGATAAAATGTCATTGCAAGTTATAGAAAATTTAATATTTAGTCTACGTTAACAAGAAGTGAATAAATGTTATTAACTACTGATTCTCTTAAGCTTGTAAAATGATATAAGATGTAATCAGATGTTCAACAATGATTACTTTGCTCCCGTAGTCAATAGTGCGCACCCGAAGGTATTACATAATACATGGAAGTTGAGCAGACCGTAACTAATCCGTGAATGTTTATCAGTTAGTCGGCGATAGCTATTTAAGCAGGTGTCTGTATTCAGACATGTTCCTAGGCGATGCTACTGAAATATACAGGAGATTGCTCCACATGGTGTTGATCTTGTATCTGCATCCACCTTTGCGTTGTTCGCGGCTTAAAGTATACATATACACGTCAGCCACTTCGGTCATCGACCAGCAATCGCACGCTTCTAAAGTATTTGTATACATATACATGCTGCAGAGTGTACGTCAGCATTTGGCACCAATCCTACACGTTGAAACTCGCCAGAAACCGTCGGGAGCTAAAAATCGGTCGCTTTTGCGCTTTGAAATAATAATACAATTACATCACCGTTGACATTTAGTGCGTAGAATTGTCAAATACATACAAAGAAGTCCCATATTTGATATAAAATCACAAAACGATATTAATAGTTAGGATATTGAACGATTAGTAAGGGCAATGTGATCCGTCACCTGATCGAAGTTATAGTGTAATATATATTAAAAGATTGGTAACAATAGATACAGGTTGAACGTTTCGGTCTACGCATATGACCCTCTTCAGCAATATAGTATCAAACATATAAACAATTAGTCCAAGTTATTAAAAAAAACAAACGATGAGTCATAATGATGTATACGTCGTTATAGCGGATTTATAGGCGAGAAAATCACAATAATATACGCGCACGTCCGACAAATGTATAGAACTTTGGTATCGGAGGGGTTGTCTAACAGCTAAAGTAGAATAAATTAACGATAAAATGATAAAATTCAATGTATGTCAAGAAGATAAATAACTTTAAAGTTGTATAATTTAAATAAATAAATAGGACGAAACTAATATTAAAAAACTAATTGTTGAGTAAAGTCAAAAGTAACAATTTTGTAAAAACACTTGTTTGCTATAAAAAGGAAACGATGGAGATGTGTACGTGTACATGAAAGATCTGATGTGCTGTGTAACTTAGTCTATGTTGTACTGATTGTCACCTTTTTGAATTCTTCAATTCACATAAATTTTGTCTTAATAATTTCAAAGGTATTATCATATTAATGTGCGATACGCGGATGCAAATTTTGCGACGCTTTTTTGAATGAATAAAACGCATTTCAAATATTTTGAAATACACGCGAGCGGGGAAAAAGCGAAAGAGCATTAGTATAAAGTATTAAAGAATATCAAGTTTCAAACATGAATTTGAATGGTGATATGAACATAATAAAGAATTTAATAATCTTTCATAAAATTCGTGTGCAACTTTGTTTATAAAAATATATTTTATATACGTTATTACCTATGTGTGTTTACAAAAATGTATTTCAAAATGTATTGGAAAAGCGCAACACAATAATATAAGTACACATTCTCGTCAGAAAAATATTCAGATATTTCATCAAAGTACATAATAATATTTAAAAATTATACAGATAAATACGAGTCGCAAAGATGGGAAATTTAATGTAAACATGCCGGGTTTGCGCGGTAAACTCGTTTCCTACCAAGAAAATAAACTGCCAACGGTTATATTAGCCTGTTGAACAAACACCCATTTAAGAAACGAGTTTCGATGCAAATCCGCAGAATGTTCCTGGAACAGTGGCATTTGCCTCAAAGCATACGCCCGTATCTGTCGCCGTATTTGGCATGAACTTCACATTCCTGAAGGGTGGGATATAGGGGAAGCATCACAGGCTGGATCTGTTCCTTCGTTCCCACGACGGAAACTTCATTATCTCGAGTTGTCACGACGCACCCGTCAACATAGAACGGCTACCCCGACCATAATTACATTCTAAATATTCCGCATACGAAAAGTTGCCAACTTTGTTCGCCGCGCAGCGAGAATCGCGATGAGTGAGGCTTGTTAAACGCTTCTTATCCGCGCTGGCGCATTATGCAATCCAAATGCCGTGAATATCGACGTGACCTCTCTCTCCCTCTCGCGCGCATCGTCGCTGCATCCTATTATACCAAGTTGCAATCGTAGCTGGTTGCGGATACCTTTGCACGGCCCCGATTATCCGCGCGGAAATTTCGCGCGCCGGCAACTACATTTAATTTCAGTGCGTCTACAAGACGATTATGATCATCCCGCAAGAGCCGGCACGTGCTCCACATTCCTGAAGGATATAACGCGCGAGGTTTGTCACGAACTGGTACTTGTCCCTCTGTGTGCAACCACGAGATAAACCTGATTACGCCATGACAGAGCGGCAGAGTGGACCGGGGTACTGTTAGCCCATAGACACGTGGACGCATTCTCTCGTTTGTGGCCGCGTTACATACGTCGACAACGCGAGCTCGTTTACACCATACTAATGAAGGAGGATACAACCGTTTCTGGAGCAAGTCGCTAACGACTTATCCCGTGACGATTGCACTCATTCGTATGCGTCGACGGCACCACCTAACTCTCTGCGGGATGATGCGACATATCGTAATTGCTAGTTTCTGCCTTTCCTGCAATCCATTTTCCATTAGTGACAAGTGCCACTGCCCATATAAATATTTGTTTGCTCCGCGGAGCTGGGAGGGAATACTGCTACTCAGAAAAAAAGAGACTTCTACCTCTGCTAATTTAAAAATGTACAATCTCCGTTTCACATTAACCTTGTTTTATGGTAACTTTTCAAGTTCGAATATCAACAGCTGTTATCTGCATTTGTACACCCTCAGAAAGGATTTCTGTTACCGAGACAAAAATATCCTTGACGCATTTATATTTCTCACAACCTCATTTTAGTCTAAAAATAAGACAGTGTCGAAATAAAATCAATAATTCTTATTCCCCTCTATCGAATTAAAAAAGATTAACTTACTATATTGTGACAAGAGTAACTTTATATATTCTTGGTTTTAGAATAAATTTTCCCTCCATCTTACAACGCACCAAGTTGTCACCACATATTCGACAAAAGACGATACATGCTATGATTTTATTCTAGATTTTAGAATTTTTCATTTAAGATTAAAACATTCCTTTCACTATAATAAATAAGATTGGCGCTATATCGATCCTATTTTATGATACATTGAAGTGTAATAGCATTGGATTCGGAAATTTTTTCTGTGAGTATGCTCACTGATATATTTCAACTTGTATCATCAAGTGCATCGTATCATTCTAGCTGACACACTGCTAATAGAAATCGCGATAAATTAATATGTGTGACAAATGATGACTCTGTGATAATTAAAATTTTTTATGTTAAGTTTAATTTATTATGATTGGATCTGTGAGATTTTTATACGATTGCATTACATTCATAACAATCCTCAACTAGTTCGCCGTATACATAATTCAAATATTGATAGGAGGCGGTCTTATATGTTAACCTGGGAGGTTCGTAGAGTAAGATAAACCCAGCAGTTAATTACTTGCAAGATACACTTCCAAATCTATTAGTACCGAGAAAACAGTACTTCGTTGTCTTACGCATATCCCGCTTATGAACAGGCGAATATCTGCCACATGCTTATGAGACGTCGGTATGCAGTCCAGTTCCTCATCTTGGGACGAGTTAATTAAGATGAGTTCATAATTAACTGAAATTCCGTCCTGACGCATTACGCTTCAACACACTTACGTTCGCACGCGTGTTTATGAGTTCACTGTAAGAATGGCGTCCGAGGTACACCCACAGAAAAAATTTCCGGATCCAAAGCTATTACACTTGAATGTATCATAAAATAGAATAAATGAACAATTCTAAAATCTAGATTAAATTAATAGTATGTATCGTCTTTTATCAAATTCGTGCGTTGTAAGATGGAGGGAAAATTTATTCTAAACGCAAGAATATATAAACTTACATTTACATAAGTTACTCTTGTCACAATCTAGTAAGTCAATCTTTTTTAATTCGATAGAGGAGAATAAGAATTATTGATTTTATTTTGATATTGTCTCATTTTTATACTTTATTGTGAAAAATATAAATGCGTCAAGAATATTTTTTGTCTTAGTAACAAAAATCCTTTCTGAGGATGCATAGTTTACCGAAAGAGACTATCTTCATGCAAAGTACTTTATAGAATACGCCAGATTATATCAAATAAAAGCTAACGGTGAAACAGAGAGATTGAAGAGAATAAATTCAAATATGTTTTACAAGGCAATTCTTTGTAATATTTCTTCGCTAGATCACCCTGAAGTATTCTAGTGCATTTTGATTTTCATGTTTTAGTTCTGCTTTAATTTTCGTATAAATAATTTTTACTTGGACACACATTTTAGGAGATTCTATGATCGTATATCTCTCGACGGTATTGAATTTATAACGAAATTGTTTTTTCGTCCTGCCTTAATTTTTAAACAAATATACGTGTATTAACTTTAAATTTTTAACACGAGATTTGTTAAATTTATTCTGAAACCTTTGTAGCAGTAGGCAATAAATCTGTCTTTCTTAAATATTACGAGATATTCTCGACGAATCTTCAGGATGCCATAATAAACAAGCTGAAATATTCCTCTACTTTTAAAATAGGTTTCCACGTGATAAATGCGCGGTCGTTTGTATCGGATTAATAGATCTGGTCATTTGTTCCACAAGTAAACGACTCGCAACGACTGCGATAGTTTCCTTCGTACACATAAACATTTTCTAGTACAGAAGAAACAAATTCGTTTATCACTGGTACTAATACGCAGCAATTTCTTTCTACCTTTCCTTTCCGATTTACGCATATTCTATATTGCGTGTTGCCGTGCACGTAGAAAATATGTCAAGCGGGGATAAGCACAGCAATCATGTCATTTGTATTATGACGGTTTGTTATAATCATGAAATGTAAACAAGTTGCTGGACGACCTAAATTACTTTCTGTCTCTTATTTTGCATTCGTATAATGCGTACTCTCCATAATTCGCTTTTCAATTATTTAATTTTAATTTATCCAGTCATATTGATGTGGATATCGCATTCTCTCTCTGAAAACAAATATTTAAGAGCTTGCAATGTAAACTGTGATTTATTTCTATATCAGAATAGAGAATTGTTCTGCAATATCGTATTGCAAATACGTACATAAGAAAATATTGTGACAAGACTATGATAAACATTGCGTCCACAGGAATACATAACCAAAATATAAAAATGTAAATTCATACGCAGCTGTCTATAAATCGCATCATCGAAACAGAAGCAGAATGTACACGTCTCATATAACACTTTGCGGATTTATCTAATATTTTTTATAATTCTTGAAGGCGCATATGGAGGAAAGTCTTCGATTATAAGATAGGCTCCTAATATGAGGTAGCGGAGTTTCTGCTAAATTAATAGGCATCATCTGTTGGTTCCATGAATTTGTTGCCCTTGGAGTGAAATATGTTTAGTGACAAATTGATTGTCAGATCGTGTAATCGTTGAGAAAGAAAATTTGTGATTGAATTTGGACGTTGAAAACCGAGGAGGAAACCGATGAGGGCATTGTGGTGTACATATTTGCGGCATTACTGGGCATTACTAGGCACTCCTAGGCAGTTTTTGGGCGTTAGTTTGGGCATTAGGCCTTGCTGGGGCATTATAAAGATAAAATAAGATAAAATAAGACGAAATAAGACGAAATAAGTTAAATAAGCTAAGGTAATGCCCACTGGGCATTAGTGGGCATTGGTGTACAAGATTTTGGTCAGCGGTTTCTCCTTCGTTGAAAACCATACTGTCTCACATTAGAATCCTATCTCATGATACAGGACTTTTCTCTAATAATATCTTATTCGCATATCGAATTGATTTAGCGGATATTTCATAATATACGTTATTTCACGAAGATTCCTGTCATTTTGCGAAAAACCTGCGAGTAGGATTTTCATGAAATGCCAAAGATCTTCATAAAGCGTGGTATTTTACTATAATCACGTAACACAATATTTTACAAACTTTAATTTATAGATACAGAGAAATATATATGATGGAGTTTACATCATATGTTTCACAGGTTATTTTTTCTTTAATTTAAAGAAAGTAACAAATTTCTGATGTTTTAAAATCTCTTGGTTCTTCACGGAAAAATACTGTTGCCGAATCTTGCAGAGGGTAAAATTTTCATTTTACCTTCTAATTTTTAAAATATAAAACCACATGATTTTTTCTCATAAAAACTTAATTTTTGTCTCATTATTTTGCACAAATTATTAAAATAAAATTATCAAAAGCTAAAAGTTATAAGATATTCTATATGTTATTCCGTTACATTCTGATATAAGATATGAAATATTCCACACATACACACATAGTCTCTTTTATTTTAATATTTTTAAACATAAAACGAAAAGAACAATCGATTCGCGCACGTGAGTTATTGAAAAAATAGTTATACATTAAATATAAAAATCCAGGGACAAGGAAAATCAATTTTATGTTTTAGTTATACAAAAGTTGATAAGAACTTTTTCCTTTTCATTGGAATTGAATTGTGTTATAATATTTTTTTCATCGAATAACTTTTGAGGCATTATTCAGTATTACAAATTTACGAAAAAAAAATTTGCTAAAGTATCATTATCGACAAAATTACGAAAATCACATTATCGTATATTCGTCTTCAATAATTTGAAGCTAAAGTGATTGAACGTAATGGTAATTGCGCTATTAACGAAAAATATCGAAAAATGTTTTCGTAATTATGAAAGGAACTAATGAAATTCCATGTTTTCAATAAAATTTCACATACTTTACGTAAAACTATGTTAAAATGAAATATAAGTCTAGAATTGTAAAGATCGTAAAATTGAAAAATTCTCTTCGTAAGGAACATTGTTTACGTCCTATTGAGAATTTACATAATGACACTTGATATTTCAACAATACAGCTATAAGTTGGGAGGTAGAAAGTCGAGATCAACAGTACTTTTTATCAGTAGATAATTGACTACTCTTGCCGAGACACTTCCACGCACAGTATCAAAACTTATTAATTTAAATTAATCACGTTAAATTGTGTATGTACAACCGCAAATTCGTTACATTTGAGAATTAAATCGCGGAAAATAAATAAGTAACGTTTCCCCCGATAACGCAAAGCATAAACATTCTCGTAATTATCACCGCGGTTTCTTTCGCGTCAAATCAGCAATACAATTACAACGTAACACCGACGAGATGGCGGCGGCGGCGTCGGCGGCGGTGGTTATCGCAAAGAGAAAATCGGGAAATTTCACGGCGCACAGCGGTACGGAGGTAACCCTGATTAACCCGAGGCAGCAGAAATTCCTGAGCTTGTGTGAGTGCTCGGCTTATGGGCACCGATCTCTCCAACTCGTGACTTGGGTTGTATGGCGCCCAACGAGTGCCCCGTTTACACGAACTAATGGATTTCGCTGGCTACACGCGAGTGGGTAACGACGCGTCGTGTAACGATCCCGTCGATTTCTTTCGTACAACGGCGAATGATCGACCTAGATCGAAATAAAGGAGCAGCTAACGAGGGAGCGCTTTTTCCGAACGTTTCCTCTCGTCTCGCGCATGTTACTTTATACACCACCTAGAACGTGACGGGTATCCCTAACAATGTTCCCTTTTTTTCCCCCCTTTGCCTCGGTTCGCGTCGATACTCGCTGGTAAACCGCTCTCTTCCTGTTTCTAGCCGGCGGAAGCAACAGATCTTTTTAAGCGGGCGAATTTTCTTGAAGTGGAGGGTGCAATAAGTCGAGGTTGGCTTCGGTAAACTGGGTTGTCTTTCGCGTGTCTCGATTCCATTTCGTTACCTTCCAATAAAGCGCCTCGAACAAGCAAGATTCACGATTTGTGCTAGTTTTGTAATCGCGCCGAAAGTACTTTAAGGCATTTCATTGCGCCATGATCCGCTTGGTGAAGTGCAATTTAAATAATTCCGCTCTAGAATATCTCGTATCTTTGTAATAACACGAGACACATTAATAGTTGACCATCTTTTGTCTCAAGTAAGAGATAACAGTTATACTTATTAAATTTTTATTAACGAGCGATCGACTTCATGAAATAATTTGTTATTAAAATTGTTGTTTACAAAATGCGATAGCTTGCATATTTAACATAAATATTGACAAGAAGACACAAGATGTTCGCAAGAATATTCAATTTTTGTCGCAGGTGCGCATTGCGAGTTTTCGAAGCTGGCAAAGTTCGACGTACATATTTTATTTTCTACGTCTTACATCCTTTTAAGTCTTCGATATTCCCGATAGGTTTTATCGCTTTTGAGAATTTTTATAAGATGTGCTGTACGACGCGAAACACGAAGCAACGCAAAGTGATCAGCGCAAAATGTCAATTTTACGGCCGACCGCGCCATATTAGTACACAGCTATAACATGAAGCTCAAGTGTTACTCTCGCGTTCGGTGCTTAAGTGTCCCATTGGCTCTTGAGAGTTTCTTCTAAGATTGTACACACGCAACAAGCTTCGGAAATTTGATCTTTGCTCAACGTATACGAGAGATAATACGTACAATTTTATCAATTAAATTAACTATGACTGGTCCGCTATTAAATAATGAATCACGTCGTTTGTAAGTAGATCGTGTCGAAGAAAGAGTTAGATTGAATTTGAATGTTGAAAACCTGCTATCTTATATCAAAAGCCTTTCTCATAATAGAGGATTTTCCTCTACTATACAAAATTCTGAAAAATTACATCTAATTATAGTAAATTTATTACGCAATGAAATTGGTAATTAATAAATGTAATGGCACTAACTTATGATTATAATATATTGGTTAACAATTATTTTAACAACGCGATATCATCGTAATATAATGACTTGTTTCATTTTCAATAAATTTTAATAATTATACAAAAGATTGTTAACCGATCAGAGGGATGTTTTAATAACACAGATTAATTAGAAGATTATTAACATATTTAATAAACTGTTAATAATATAATTCAATAAAATAGAGATAATTATAAAACTTCAGATCCTAATCGTACAGCGTAGCTAAATGACAACGACTTTGAATATCGCGCAGAATTTCCTGAAGCAAATCCGAGTCTCTATCGATGCGAGCTCACGTAAGGTCGCGAGTCAAAAAGGAGAGAAAAAGCCAAGCTGAGGTATCATCGGTCGCTCGAATATAATGTCCATCGTCCATTTAATCACGCGTGGTGATCGTTGCGAACAGCTGCCCGTGTGTAGGTCGTGCGTGTACGAGAGTATCATCGCGACGTTGTACAATCCGCGCGCGCGGCGGGGTCGGTGCGGTACGAACGATCCCGCGGCGTTTTCAATTGCGTTTGCAGCAGGCGTGACGGGGCCTGTACGGTAAAGTTGGCGGACTAAACGTACGCCCCGAGCCGCGGAGCACGAACTGGGGCAAACCTGGGGCGAGCCGCCGTGAACGGGGGTATAAACGTCGACCGTGGGTTCGTAGGCGGAGCCCGCGGTATCGCCATGTGTGACGTTTTGCAAAATCCGCTCGATTCCATGCGAACGCAGCGAACGGTGGCAGAAGCTCTCGTTGCCGCCGAGCTATCCGCCGGCGATTTATGCTGCACGAGCGCGCGCCGAAAGCTATCTGCGATCGGTTAACCGCCTGTCTTTCTCTCCCCGTGTGCACATAGACCGCCGCTGATTGCCGTACGTACGAACGTATGTGAACTCACCGGCATTTAATGCGCGGCCCAGAGTGTATTTGCGTGCCCGATTACGCGAGTTGATTCGAGCGCCGATAACAAATGTTGGCAAAATTTTAGCCAATTAACTTACGCAGCCCCGCTAACTCACGCTCACGACTGCGACTTTGCCACGACCGAAGTTACGGTGCCCGATAGTTGCACAACAGTTAAATGAAAAAAATTGCTTTGACGCATTACACTAAATGCATCTTTATTTGTTAAATAATTTTGTAGATCAATTGGATTTTCTAGGTGATAAGGAAATTTATTTTATAGATAACAAAGAAATTGATAGCGACTCGTGCAATATTTAAATTTATTTAAAAAATAGAAGAATATTACATTGGTTTTGTGATTATCTTATGTGCCTCTGCTCGCTGCATTACTTTTAGGATAATTGCTCAAACTAATTAATGCACAGCATAAACTTTTAGGTGTAACACCTTTCGTGTTTCCTGTTGCTTTTCGTATGCGATCGATGTGCGTTATCGGAGCTTAAACGTAATTGAGTTTCATGGGGTCAATATTGCTACATCGATATATCTCATTTCGCTAACATACTCGAGTCGTGTTGAGCTAAGATCGTATTGGACGGTTCCATTCATCGCTTTCCATCAGTCGTAGAATATTGCATGTATGGTATACATATAACATATATTACATATCTCGTGCGTAAAATAATACGCACACACGCACGCGCATCCGCTACGTACAGTTCATATCATTAATGCCTGGACCTCAGTTTCACTAGAATTCACATTTTCATAATGTTTATTCCTATCTCTACGTCGATGAGTTTTAGCTGCAGTTCACACAGCTTCTACAGAGTGTTACGATAATACCCGCCTCACCTCTTATTTACGAATAGAGCGGATTAGACCGAGTCGAAAAGTCCTCTACCATTTTGCAATTTTCGTAATAGGTAACGAGTTATTAATTATTAAATGTCGCTGTCTTAGCCCGACCTACCGCCGGGATGCGGCCGTCTCGTGATTGGCGTTGCTAGGCGCGCGGGGAGTTGTTTATGACACACAGCAAGGGCTATTTATAATAAACAACTCCCCGCGCCTAGCAACGCCGATCGCGGGACGGCCGCATCTCGTCGCGCGCTTCAATTGGGCGGTAGGCCGGGCTAAGACAGTGATTTCTTATAATTAATAACTCGTTAACTATTACGAAAATTGCAAAATGGTAGAGGACTTTTCGACATGGTCTAGTCGGCTCTATCCGCAAATAAGAGTTGAGGAGGATATTATATAACACCCTGTATAGAAGTCTATGGTAGTACATATTACATAGTCTGGAACTCAACGAGTTGTATAGATAAGAAAAATGATGATAAAAATGCAGGTCCAGGTATTAATGAATCAGACTGTAGTTGCTAAATGAGCATAGTACATAAGCGGCAGTAAGCTGATTATCGATCATCCTATATTTCATAAAATTTATAGGTGAAAACTAATATTGAATTCGAGCTATTCTCACAAATAATAAGTTATAATTGTGTCTCTTTTGTCTGAAGATTCCTGTCGTCGATATTACTATACTTATCTATGTAATCACGTACATTTTTAAGTGGAACTCTTCAGAAATTCAGATGGAATATAAGTCGCATTATCTACATCTTACAGTATGACAATGAGGTCTCAGGGGTAACAT
Source organism: Vollenhovia emeryi (assembly GCF_000949405.1). Taxonomy (NCBI): domain Eukaryota; kingdom Metazoa; phylum Arthropoda; class Insecta; order Hymenoptera; family Formicidae; genus Vollenhovia; species Vollenhovia emeryi. The sequence goes on from NW_011967195.1 coordinate 477,622, forward strand.
TAGCGTTAAAACATGCGTTATTCAGTTGCCATTAACAATCTATGTTAATTATATATTTTTTCTGGATTTATTTCTTTTACAAATATTATTTTTGTTTCAAAAACCGACATTAATAAGGGTATTTCTTTTATTGTCTCACGAAACTAAAATAAACATATCAGTGATGTTTAACGCAAGAACAAACGTGTTGCACTCTCATGCTTTTACTAACTTCGGTTTTTTAAATATTGAGAGTCCTCATTATTTTTTTTGGTTGTGTTTAAATAATTCGTTTAAACGTTTTAATTTACACAGTCCGGTACTTAAATAGAAATTTAATTGCCGGACTGTGTAAATCGATACATACACTCCATACGCGATTTCACGTTCAACTCATTAACTTTAAAATTAAAAATGCTGTGCAATGCATCTATCGCGATTAACGATTTCAGTACGCAATGTGCTGTTTATTTTATTTCACAATTTGCAGCAGCAATTTTAAAATATTCCGCTGTTCCAGCTTTGTCAATTTTATTGCATTTCATTCACGCCTTCTCTCACTTCATAATATGCCAACTTTCCCAACTAGTTAAATCGTAAATTATTACACTCCGCTAGAAATACTCCGGTCGCTAACCAGTTGGCATCTAGGATTAAATCGAATCTCGTCGCTTGCGATACCCACTCTTCGAGCGTTCGTGAAACTTATACGGCGTAATAAGCGGGCATCCAGCTCACATATCCGTGCGCTAAAGCGAAGCTCGCAGCTCCCAAATGTTGTACATTCGCATGCGCTCTCGCGAGAATTAACGCGAGCCAATAAAGCGACCGCCAGAAGCTCCACATTTCGCAATGCCGGAAGTGAGCGACGTGAAACGCCGCGTATGCAAATCGTGGGGGTTCATCGTCTCAGACTCGTCCGCTAAGATGGCATCTCGCAATCGATCGATGCAGGTCGTTACAACCGCACAGTAGTAAACGCGTTCCGATGTGCAGCACCAACGACCTTCCCCGTGGAAGCGGCGTATATTGAACCCTTTACCCGCATTCGCATCCCGAGCGCTGTCGGAATTCCACGAGGTGTTCGAAGCTCGTCAGTTCTATTCTATCACTCGTTCAACTTCCTTGCGGTATCATTTTAAGTGTCTACCCGCAAGCGCCGCTTGTACGACTCGTTCTCGCGCTTCATGCCCCCACTCGACCCGCCTCCCATTTTCCTCAGCTGCTTTCAACGACCTCGCGACATTGTAATTCATCATTATCGGTCCCCGTGACTTTTCTTTTACGGCCGAAATGTGTCGGTGATCCCGAAATTCCATTCCACAGGGATTTCTTGCCTACGTCTATTTGAATACAAAATTACTTTGTCACTTTTTGTTTTTCTTTCAATAAGTTCTCGATTGAAGCGTCCATGTTACCGTATCAAAGGCACGTACGCTATAAATAACATGTTATGTTGACTAGCAGTTTTTTTATTTGTTTTATGTTATATTATAAGATTTAATATATCAATGATATGTAGTTTTTTAAAACGACCTACACTGGCCAATGTTTTTATTTAAAAAAACGACGTTTCGGTTCCAGATTTGGACCCTTTTCAAGTACTCTGTTCACACAATTGTTAATGATCTCATATCGTTCGTTTGGCCAATATCGTTATGTTAGTAAAATATTAGTAAAATAAAAAATGATTGCACTCTTTGGTGGAAAAGTGCAAAGTCAATTGAAGTTGCATTGTTAATTATTAAACACAAGTAAAAGTATCGAGAGATGTGTGTTGGACGAGATATCATTGGGGCCAAAACGTCGTCTTTTTAAATAAAAACATTGACCAGTGTAGGTCGTTTTAAAAAACTACATATCATTGGTTGTAAGCTACTGGCGATATTAAAGTTACTTAATATATCAATGTTATTTTTAATGTTATGCTTACAAAGAAAGGGTCGGAAGTATTCCCCTCCGATTTGGATGAGGTATATTGTTTTCCAGCTAAAATAAGGGACACGTATTTTTTTATATGTCCCACACTTTTAGGGAGTAAAATAGCCCTTTGAAAAAAGTCGGTTTTTGGATGAGCTTTTAGTATGTTGTTTTTCAACTCAAAATAAGAGACGCGTATTTTTTTGTACGTCCCCATACGCACTTTTTCTCTTTCGATGCGAATAGCTTCGAAACGATAAGAGATACCAAAAATTGTCCGAATCAAATTTGAATGGTTGTAGGAGTACTATAGAACAATGTTAAACAATTTCTAATTTTTTTAATTTTTCAAAATACCACCATTCAAAAAATTTTTTATGGTTAAAAGAACATTTTTTATCGTCAACCATGTATGATAGAGTTGTGTTTGGAGAAACGATTTTCGAGAATTAATTAAAAACGTCTCTGTATATGCGCTATTTGGCCCGTTCGTGCGATCGATTCTTCACGCAACGCGTTTTTCCCGTAATAGAAGATGACAACTAGAATGAGAAATACATTTAGAGGATATTTTATCTATGTATAATTATGGAAAATTATATTACGCACTGCTAAAGTAACACTTGTAGAACATTTGAATTAGATAGGTCAGGTATTCTCTAAAAGTCAATCAGTGCATTATCACTGAAAACAGTTATGTGAATAATTCAGTGTTACACTTATAATCGTGAATCAGTGAATATTCACTGTTTTCAGTGATGTTTCACCGAGTGACTTTTAGAGAGTAGTTAACAACAAATGGAAACAAGTCTAAAGTCTTCATGCGCGAAATGACGCACGAGCGGCGAGACCGGCGAGTTCAATGTGTATTGATAGATACGACTAGACGAATTTTACACAAACGAATAGTTTTCTACATTTTCGGCTGTATCTTGCAGCGCGCATGAATTGAGCGGTAGGCCGGGCGAAGACAGTGATTTTTAATAATTAATAATTCAACTATTGCGAAAATTGCAAAATGTGTAGAGGACTTTTCGGCTCAGTCTAGTCCGCTCTATTCGTGAATAAAAGGTGAGGCGGGTATGACGTAACACCTTGTATATCGTTCGAGCAATAGTATTATAATAGTACTTATATAGATTACGAGAATGTATAACCCATATCAGTCAGTACACGATGATATGCTGTCACGTCCTATAGTAACACATGCAAAGCGACACCATTTTACAAGACGCTCGTGTGCCATTTCGCGCATAAAACTTTACATTTATTTCCGTACCTACCTGACCTATCTGATTCTGTAAGTGTTAATTTAGCAGTACGTAATAAAATCTTTCATGGTTATGTATAAATAGAATATCCTCCAAATGTATTGGTCATCTTCTATTACGGGGAAAAAAGCGTTGCGTGAAGATACGGTCGCATAAACGGGCCAAATACAGCGCATATACAGAGGAGTTTTTAATTAATTCTCGAAAATGGTTTCTCGAAACACAACTTTATCACACACGATTGAATTCCTAAGAAAATAACCTTTGGTTTAACGATAAAAAATTTTTTTAATGGTAGGGATATTTTACAAAATTAAAAAATTAGTTATTTTTGTCATAATTTTACAGTACTCCTAAAACCATTCAACTTTGATTTGAACAATTTTTTGGTATCTTATTGTTTCGGAGATATTCGCACCAAAAGAGAAAAAGTGCGTATAGGGACGTACAAAAAAATACATGTCTCTTATATTTTGAGCTAAAAATAACATACTAAAACCTCATCCAAACCGGAGGGGGACCCTTTCGACCCTTTGCTTGTTAGATGGTAATTACAGACAATCGACAGACTTTTATGACGAAATTGTAAGTCATTATCGAAGAATACAAAAAGTGAATTTGTTAGAACAGTCTAAATAATATTAGAATTTGCTACATCCACAGAAAAAATTTCCGGATCCAATGTATACATAATACATTTCAATGTATCATAAAATAGGATCGATATAGCGCCAATCATATTTATTATGGAGAAAGGAATATTTCAATCTTAAATGAAAAATTTTTAAATCTAGAATAAAATGATAAAATGAATCGTCTTTTGTCGAATATCGTAGTGTTAACTTTGTGCGTCGTAAGATGGAGGGAAAATTTACTCTAAACCCAAGAATATATAAACTTACATTTATATAAGTTACTTTTGTCTTAGTATAGTAAGTCAATTTTTTTAAATTCGATAGAGGAGAATAAGAATTATTGATTTTATTTTGATATTGCCTTATTTTTACACTAAAAGAGGTTGTGAGAAATATAAATGCGTCAAGAATATTTTCGTCTCAGAAACAGAAATCCTTTCTGAGGGTGTGCGGCCGATAGATTTTTTCATCACGTGCTTTTGTTTAATATCTACTAAAGAGACGAACGATTATTCCACTAATGTCGCTTAAAGACTTTTGTCACAGCCAACATCGAAACGTCGAATCAAAGATCCGCTATGTTCACAAGTAAAGTAATATTGAGCGCGTCGGTTTAATCGTTGGCTTTTCTACTTGCAACCTGCCTTGAGTAATTCAAGTCGAATTGGAAGCTCTGAAAATAAAAGGATGCTTTGTAACTCTTCCCGTCTGTGCAACAGCGCGGTACATCGAATGTATTGGTGTTAGGTAGAAGCCACCTGAGCAATAAAAAGTACGATCGGACGCATCGGCGCAACACTCAAAACACTTCCGTTTCTCTGTCCGACGTAGTGAATATTTTCTCTCTTATTCGATACCGTTTGGTGAGGTATCCTCGCCAACAGGCGGGAACCGCCGCCGCATCGCCACTCCACTCGAACGTTCGATAAAATGTTCATAGGCAAATGGAGATTTAACTTTAGTAAAGAATAAAGAAACTGCGCAGACCATAAATCCCATCTAGATTTCAATTTCCGACATCCGCTCGAACCGAACGAGTAATTTTAGACGTTCCAGAGATAGCTTCTTGATATCAAACCTAAAATGTATTAAATTGATATCTTATTTAGTTGAGATTTAGAAATCCGTTATTCGAAAGCGTTGTTAATCAAACCTCAGATTTTTACAGCTTGAGCCTGCTTTGTAATAAATTTACGTTATTTAGATCGAAGTAGCGAAGATATGCAAGGGCGTGGTATTTTATTATAATTTACATTATAGGCAAAATTTTATGTTAGATTACATTTAGCACGCGAGCGATAACGTGAACAAGGATAATGTGCACGCCAATGAGAAAGGTTGAAAAAAAGTCAATAGATAGTCAAGATATATAACGTGTTGATATCTCGACATAACATGCACAAGGTGGATTAACTTCTATTTAAATTGCAAATGTAATTGCGCTATCTTGAATATTTTATATTCCTGCCTTAGAAAACGATCATTCTTGCAAAATGAAAACATATTAAGAAACATATAATAAGCACGTGGCAATGCATAATGTTCAAGTCGGGACGATTCTGTTTGGCGAAAACACGGACCAAATAACTCAACGTAAATTCTCATCGACGTCTTTAATCGCTCAGAGTTGTTTTAAAATTTCGCTGAACGTAGAACCGCGGGATAAAAATCTAAGGCGAACTAAGTAACTCAGTAGCGATTGTACAAATCGCCTTATTGCTCAAATCGCGCGAGAATTGGGGAAAAAGACATTTAGAACCGAGAGTGAGAGTTGAGGCGAGAACGTTAACGCCACTTGCCCATCTAGGGTCCTTCAACGTGCCGCTTGTAGAAAGGCGGCGAGTAGAAAGGCGACGAGAGATACAGAGAAACAAGATAGCGGCGCGCGGCGGATAGCACTGAGCCCTGAAGTAGCCCTATCGCGGAAGAGGCATCCAGAGATATATAGAAGACGCCGGCGGGCGTACACCCTCTCTGGAAAGTGCCACCTAAAACTCGGAATCTCACATCTCGCGCTTACAGAGCCTCGCCCTTAAATCTTTCGTCTGCTTCGTTCGCGTTTGCACGTTTCCCCCGTTCTCTTTCTCCTTTCCATCTTTCTAGCGGCGGTCTTCAAAGTTACATCTACCCGTGAATTCATACCGCGCTGCTGCGCTCGTCAGAAACTCGCGGTCATAAAGCAGCACGCTCCGCGACGGATATTTGCGAAATAAAGGGAACTTCATGCAACAGTAATTGAGCAGCATTCGCGAGAAACCGTGTACCAAAGTCACGTTTGACCAAAATGAGATACTTCTATATATCATTGTAGTAAGTTTATTTATTAAAAAACGCACTTTTAGATTGCCTTCGGAAATTTATGCGGCTGTAAATGCCATTTTATTTGAAGAAAATAATTTATATTTTTACGGGGAATCTTTAGCGATCATTTTTCGGCTTTGCTAACTTTTTACGATGACAGCCCATTGCACTGACAGAAAAATGTGTAGTATTTGAACTTATAATCGCATAGTAAAATAATTATAGTCAGGAATATAATTTTTATAGTAATTATTACTCTAATATTAGCAATAGCAACCATATAGACACACAGTAATGCCAACTATTAAAAAAATTTACTATAACTTACGTAGTTGGAAGAATTATAAAAATGTAGTTGGCTCCTAAAATGACTATAAATTATAGCGAGATTGTGGTAACTGCAACCATTTCTTTTCTGTGAGTGTGTATTTCCTTTTGTAAAAACTTTCTTAAATGTATCTCAATTTGAATTTGTGATTTCGTCAATATTTCGGTAAATACCAGGTTTGTCGAGAAAGACATAATCGCGCACTCACGCACAGTACCGGGTACGAGATCGCGAGATAAAAAGAGATTGCTTTTTGTTGGCTGTACTCCAGGATTTCTCGCGGCCGCGTTTCTGCCTCGCGATCTACGTGAACTTTACCGCGCTCTTCCACGCTATGGATTGTTCCTGTGCGGACCGTTTGTTTCCCCGTTTATGGAACCTGCTTACCCTGTCGGGTTTCGCTTTACTGCCTCATGCCGGGCCATTAGCCACCGCTTGGAGAACGCGGGATCCTCGTGGTGGCTGAATGAATTTGCGACGCTGTCTAATATTTCGTAATAATTATTCCGGAAGTAGGGCGATGCCCGATACGACGTGTCTACCTTGAACTTACTACACCTCGTTTCAATAAGCAGCGAGAATTAATACCGTGGAATTGACACATGTATTTCTCGTCACAATATCTAAATGTTACTCGAGAAGCGTGAAGAAATGCTAAAATTAAATTTTATATCGAGTGAAATCAACTTATACATACAATATGCGTACTTTAATCATACGGAAGAATTTTGCAATTTTAGAAAGCCAATTTTAAATTTAGTTAGAACTACGAATTGAAAATTTCAAATACCAATATCTTTTTTATTAGACTTCTGAACTGAGTGTTTTAGGTATAAAAATGTTTTGCTATGCGGTCCGCAACTTATCCTGATATTATTTTGCGCATAAAAGCTAATAAAAAGAATTACAAGCGCAAAAACTATATTTGACTGTGTCGGTAAAAAAGATGGTTGAAGGATCCTCTTAACCAGAAGTTAGTCGACTCTCTATCTTTTTCTACGTCTATTGTCTGAGAAGAGACTGACGGAGAGTCGACTAACCTCTGGTTAACAGTTAACCAGAAAATGAAAAGCCAGGCTTTAGCACTTTATGACTTATCAATTCTCAAATTGTTCTACAAAGAGAGAGAGAGAGAGAGAGAGAGAGAGAGAGAGAGAGAGAGAGGGGGGGGGGAGAGAGAGAACAAAAAGGAGAAAAAATAATTTTATATTGTGTAACAATATTAAAAATAAAATATACATATATAATATCATTTTTCACGCAGTAACGTTTTAATTAATTTTCACGGGGAAAATTATACGCGACTTTAGTGCGAAAATATGCGCAACGGGATCACAGGAAATTATATCCTACAGTCGTTGCCACCTCAGAGCCTCGGCGGGCCCTTCCATCATTAAACCCATCAGACGACTCGCACGAACGCTCGCGTGAAACCGGTCGAAAATGCGGCGCGTTGGGGCCGCTAAATGTACTCACGCGCAAACATTACCCTCTGTATACGCTCGAACGCCCGAGTTCTATGTCTCGTCATAACCACGTCGAAATTACGCGGTCCTTTTAATGAACGCGGAGATATTATCCCGCGGCCCCTTTGCCAGTCCGTTCCCGCCGGCAGCGGCGACGGACCGGCTATTTACAAGCGCTTCCCCCCAAGTCCCGCGATATTTCCACTATGAAGAAGACTGATATAAATTCCCGGGAATTTATCAGAGCCGCGGGCACCCGCGAAATTTTTCCCGGCGAGGTGGTACGAGCGCGTCTCGACACACGTTTTCTTGGGGAATTTTACCGGCATTGAGAATGACTGGCTTTCACGGGTCTTACGTATTATGAAATTTACGCTTGACATTAACCGTGGGTGAGTAACGTGGGCTGCGGTGTGTGACGACAATTGACGACAATTGAAGCCAGCTGACCTTATCTTACATTTTTTTTATACAATTACATTGACAATACGAACGTCATACGGTAGGCAAAAGATAATGACCGCATGACGACAGCTGATCTCATCTTGCAGTTTTATTGTATATGAAAATTAAATTGACATTATCTCCGTTAGATTTTCTCTATATATTCTATTAATAAAAGAAATTTATTTCCGTAATAGAACTTTCAATACTCCTTTGCACAAGTTATGTTATAAAAATATCTTGAAATAATCTTTTATTATTTCTGAGAACATTTTAGAGCATTTTATTTTAATATATATATATATTTAAAAATACACGAATTGTCACTTTTGTAAAAGAAAAAATTAACATTTAATGCGTCGTGAAAAAAATATTTGAAAACCATTGTATAGTAAACTAAAAAGGAGTCCATCAAATTCTACTTGTGAGAAGGTAGTAGTTTCGATTTATATTTCATGTTCGAACATTTTCCCTTCTCCGAAAGTTCAAAGGGGAGTGTAGTCTACCCTTCCGAATGCGTCATGATACCCATGAGACGCTGCATATCAATGTGTACACGTGTGCTGTCAGACCGGCATATTGGAAATCCTATTTGCAAAAATAACGGCTCTTTTGTTATTGGCAAATTATCTCTTGCGTTTCAAAAGGGTGATTGTTCATCGCGAATGGGAATCGAAAAGCAGGACGATGAAGGAGAATGGAGGGGTGGTTGGACTAGTTGGAGATAAATAGGAAAAAGAAAGGCGTGCTATGAAACGATGGCTGTGTTACCTCGAGCGATAAACTCTGGCGGAGCGATCCTCGGGGAAATAAAGTTCCGGAATGGTAGCGAAGAGGCGCCTCAGCGACTCCACCTTCGTCGTCGCCGGCCGGTCCTCCTTCGCTTGACCTCCGACAAATCGCGCGAGGAACGTCAGCCTCGTTGGCTTTCTCTTACACCACAATTATAAGGGACATTCGTGCAAGCGTAAATTCGATAGGACTTGACTCTAGTTAGGGGAGAAAAACACGGAAATTCTTTTATCTGTACGTGGCGAATTGTAGTGAGAAAATGAAGTAAATTTGTAGTGTTATATTATTAAAGGTTCTTCACACAGACAAATTAAGAAAAGTAACAGGGTGTTATGTAATACCGGTCTCATCTGTTATTTATGGATAGAGCGGGCTAGACTGAGTCGAAAAGTCCTCTACCATTTTGCAATTTTTGCAATAGTTATCGAGTTATTAATTATTAAAAATCGCCGGCCTTCCGGCGATTGGCTTTGCTAGGCGCGCGGGGAATTGTTTATGACACACGACAATGGCTACGTATAATAACTAACTCCCCGCGCGCCTAGCAACGCCGATCGCGGGACGGCCGCATCTTGAATTGAACGGTAGGCCGGGCTAACAAGACAGCGAGACTCACAATCAGTCTAGTCTGCTACGTCCGTAAATAAGAGGTGAGGCGGGTATTACATAACACTTTGTATATTACATATCACAAGCCAACGGACTTGATTCTAATTTAAGTTTAAAGTATTTGCTAAGTTGGGCGAAATAAGAAACTTATAGAGAAATGTCTTTAAATCTCTACATTTAATTTCAGATATTTCTCTCGAATACAATATTTCATCTTGAATTCTTAGATTGTATACAAATGTCGACGTCAGTTTATTAGAAAATAACTTTTCTGTTTACTAGAAATGAAATCTATTCTTCTGCGATATATTTTCATAATTAACACGGTAATAAACACAGTAAAAAGGAGAAGGATCGTTTCTTTGAAATATTTGGATGAAGGATTATATTATTTATTTGAAATTGTAGTGTTTTACAGTACAAAATTCAAAGAAGTTGAAAGAAATAATTATATAAATTTTAATTAATTCGTGGTAAAGCGTAGCTCCTCAATAAAGATTTTCCACGATTCGCTTTGCAGATCAAATGATCTCCCGTGAATGAAAAAGAAGTTAATAATCTTTCTGTAATTAATTATTTTCAATAATTCTCTCAATATAAATGCCAAAGATATTTCTAAAGAAATTTTTAAGTTCTTTCTCGAGTTCCTATTTTGACGTCTTATTGAACTATTGCAAGTTCAAAATGAAAGTTTCAAAATTAGACGCGCTTTATTTGAAGTATGAATAAAATTAATGGAGTTTTATACTTCTGAGTTGGCCTGTTTTCAACGGTGAACTACTTGAATATTAAGATTGTAAAAACTTGACTACTTCACTAAACGCTCGAGTGTAAAGGTTCAATAAATTTTCGATATCTTCATAATTGGGAAAGATTACGACTCGAAGGGTCAATCTCGATCAATCCAAGGGAGATTTCCGGGCTCATTGGCGTTATTCCTTTATAGCTTCATCTCCGTCGTGTTCGCTGAGGCGGAAAGGATCTCGAGCAACCAATGCTCTGTCTTAGAGCCGGGTGGTTTGACTCCCGCCTCCTCTCCCCGTTCGACCCTCCGTGATGCAAAATAGAACTCGGATGAAAAGTCACGGGGTTGGAGAAAATGCGATTCGCCAAGGAGATTCGTCGCGCTGATTCCTCAACGCGAGGAATCTGCGGCAACGGGAGCGAATCAAGATCTGAATGTGAGAATTAGGCGAGCACATTCTTTCAAATGTCGTAGAGAGAAGCTGAATAGTTTCGCGAGATTCTAATTTAATATTTCAATAAATATTTCGACTCGTCTCATTCGAGAGAATGTTGAACAATGAAGGTGAGGGAAATCATTTTTAGCGCTAATTTTACGATAATAATAACTTGGTTAAATTATAATTCACAACGGTAACATACAATATATTAATGCATTACAGTTTACATAAATTGCTGGTAATATCTATGATAACTTAAAATCGTTGAAACGCATTCACTTCAAAATCCTATGAATTTACTTATCGCATATTCACGTTGTAATTAAAGTTTAATCGAGAAGTTCAATAATGATGATGCGTAAGCAATATCATAATTTATATGCGCGTAATAGAAGCTGATGAACACTTTTGATTCAGCCGGTAGGAAAATTATAGCATTTTCGCCGCTACGTCATAGAGTCGCGCTGTTCATTATCTTCGTTATCCAGATACGGTAGTGTATTCCATAGGCACTGTCGCCTAATGAATATCTCGTACCAAAGCGGACGCGACACGCGACATTAATTACTACGCGTCGAATTAATATTCCGCATTTATGGCACCGTGCGAGAAATCGGTGACTTCCTTTTCCGCGTGCGTAGATACGCTCGCGTGCGTGCGTTCGTGCGATGCAGTTAAAACGCGACTCATTACGACTGCGACTGTTCTGGCGACACTAGGCTCGTATATCAAACCGAGGGGTCACTCGTATATAATTCACCCAAAGCGCGCGCAGCTCGCACGATGTTCCTCGGTTGCTACCCTTTGCGGCATGCAATAAAAACAAGATGACCGGCGGCCGCGTGGGGCCACGACACCCTCCCCGCCTCCTCGTCATTTGCATAAGGCGTCGAGAGGCCGAGCGAGAGCCATGCCGGATAAATCCTTATGATTTATGCGCGCCTGACGATACGTCCCCGAGCGGACATTCGCGGAAGGTGGATCTACTCGGGAGAATTCCGATTGCTTATCGGCACATTATCCCTTATGCTATATCCTTATCAATCACTGTCCCCTACCTTACATCGTATGGAACGTGAACGCGTTATCCTTACTTATATATATCCTGCGACCCAATGTTCCCGGGACCTCGCAACCGGGACGGGCATGAAGATTTGAGAGGAAAGGAGAAGTAGATAAGAAGCCGAAGAACCGGAAAGCTGGAAAGACCGAAAAGGGATAAGAGCACGAGAAAATTCGTTCGTAATTACGATTTCCGTCGGACGGGAGCTAAAAGCGTCAGTTTTCTCAGAAATATTGAAGACGCAGATGAGAAAGTTGTAATCGAAGTTCTTGATACCGTTTTCTTGTCTAATCTAAAATGTCTTGCGGCGAAACTTCTTCAAAGTTTATGTATTTAAATATACATATAATACCTCGAAAGATTATGCAAATTGGGCCATAATTAATACCGAAGGGGCGTTTCATCTTTTGACGATGCAACTTTAAACATCAGTTTTGCCGCGCAACATCATTAACGTTTGAAAAATACGATCGCGAATTTTTACCGTCCGTGGGAGGAAGTTACCGATATCCAAGGTACGCGAAGGTAGATAGGGTCGTCCTCGGTGGGCCGTTGAGCGACCCTTGTTTAGATCCGGGATGGGACTGGATTTAAAGTCAGAGAAGTGTGAAAGAATAGATAGAGAGGAGACGAGGGAATTCATACGTATTATATACCCCACCTGGGAAGAGAGTGTGTCAGACGGAAAGATACGTGCGATAAGGAAGACAAACGACGAGCGATAAAACGGCGGATGGCTTCCCGGGAGTTGTCCCGTGCGCGCGAAGCCTGATCATTATTAATGAGCTAAGTGCGTCGTTATAGGCTTATTATCCGGCCGTTCTAATTAAATTGGATTAGTGCAATGAAGCGTACTATGAAATTCTCGGTAAATGGTCCCACCTCGACCCTCCCGCACGCCCCAACGTCCGCCCGGACGACGACGTTGTGTGTCGCCGGCATGCGACATCGACTGGTACGCGCGATAATATGCCATGACGAATTTGATTACGTATATATATAACGCGCGATTATTACGTACGGCTCTTTCATTTAGTGTGCTCGGCTAATTACTTCGCGCACGAATCGTCGGGCATTATTACTGAATACATTAAACGACCCCTAGCGTCATTACGCGAACGAGATATAAGGGCTATATTAAGGCACTCCTCATATTAACGAATCCATCAAGGATTTATAGCTCGGTCTCAGCGCTGGAAATTATTCTGCGTTATGAAATCTTGTCACCGTCTTTCAATTGTTATCCGCTTCTTCGCTCCTCGCGGAAGCTCCGATCGGAGTTTCCATAACTTTCGCGATCGATCGGTTTAAGCCGTCTGTTCAGTCGATTCACTTATTAATTTGACATTGAACGAGAGATTGAAGAGGAAATGAGACAGAACGACGTTCCACGAAGAGCAGCTCTCGAAGCGTTGACACATTCCCAGCCGCGTGGGGCGTATCCGCTGAACTTATCGTTCAGGTCGTTTGATATTTTCCCTACGAAACACGTAACGTTATCATAAAATATTTCATAAAGTCGCGTATTGATTCTTAAATATTATATGTAGTGAAATTATCGCGTCGTGGAAATCGTTACACTTTTTTCCAAGCAATAATGAATTTATAATCTCATAAATATTACACAATATATTATGAGCAAAACTATTAGTCTCGACAACGTGGGGCGCACGCGACCTGAATGGAACATTATCGATTTGGCAGGCAACGCGTTACTGGAAATCGCAAATTAAGGGGATCCCTCAGCCATCTTTTTTACCGACACAGTCAAATAGTTTTTGCGCTTGTAATTCTTTTTCGTTTAAATAAGCAAAGAACTCTTAAAAAGAATTACAAGCGTCAAAACTATATTTGACTGTGTCGATAAAAAAGATGGTTGAAGGAACCTCTTAAAATATAACGCATTAAACATGTGTACACTGCTCGGCAAATTAATCGCCAAAAATATCGCACTAATCGAGCGAGGCTTTCGTAAATAGATTAGACATATCGCGCGCAGTGGCAAGAGAAGGATCATCGATCAGGAAAAGCAAGCGTTGGGATTTAATTAGAACGTTGTCGTCGTTTCTCGCTGACGAGTCGGCAAATCGCTGTCTCCGCCATCCTGGCAACTCCCATCCATCCTTAATTATTCAGACCGGTTATAACTCACGTTTTAAGCGTGGCGGGAGTAATTGGCGCGAGACTAAAGTAAAGTTCGAATCGTCATCATCGGCCTCGTACGCGAGTTGTTGCGCGATACCCGTGCGACGGGCGATCGAGCCGTGCCAGGTGTGTCGAAACGTCGAAAGTGCAGCATCGGGACCAGGGGAGAAATAACGCAATTGAGATATTTTCTTGTTAAGGTCGCGACAATGACCGCGAGAAATGCCGCGAGGATTAAATCTTGGGAGAAGCGACGTGCGGCGCGGCGCCTCGTTTATCCGTGTAACTTTTGCTTTTAATTAAGCTCGGGAAGTTATCCGGCGTTTTGCGCGCCGCTATACTAACGCCGCCGTATTAACATCCGCGTGCTTCCCGTGATGATGAGGTGCGGCCGACACGAGCCAGTTAATTAATATCCGCGATTTCAGGCGGCAGGCTTAATACGCCGCGTTACTCGGCGATTTTCGAAGCGCGATTAAGCGCCATTGTTTCCGCGGCGGGCGAGGGACGGCGGGAAACGAGGAGAGTTTTCCAATTTTTGTCCGGATCGCGAATTAGCCGCGAATCTAAAATAGGTCGCTGTAATGCGATTATCCACGGTAACAACGAATGTTAAACGAATACCGCCGCCCCGTCGAGAGAGCGAGAGAGAGAGAGAGCGTTGTTGTATTTGGCGTTGAATTCGTACAATGACTATAATAGCCCGACAATGTCATTAAGCGATTCGCTGGTGCATCGGTCGTCAACACCGCGCGGATCAACGTGACCAATTTATCTCTATTTAGCTGCGACAGCAACGTTCCATTTTTACACACAAAACGGTTCATTTGATCCTATACGCGTTCCCTCCATCACCGCGGTACCATTAGTCAATCTAATGAAAGTTATATTAAGCAGTGGTATGCTCGCCATGCTTCTTATGAATGATGGAACAAACACGAAGCTATCAATTACTATTAAATATGCACTGTTAATAATCGCGATAATAATAACACAAACAACGCTCACGTAACGTTCTTATTAAGCTTTAAATAGTTAATCGTTGAATATTTGTTTCAAACTGAATATTTAAGTATTTTACGATTTTGTTCGGGGTGTAATATTTCAACTCTGACGATGAAAAATACATATTGTTTTAAATGACTGCCGATAATTAGCGCAAATCGCGTTAAAAATGATATTGTTAAATTGTATTTTAAAATTGTGTCAAGTTAATAAAGTTATTCTACCTTTTTATGCGATTATAAATTTAAGTAGGAAAATTGTATAAAGGAATATTTTACGGTTCAGAAAGATAGTCACTTTTTTATTGTACCGCATCATATATCACCTTATTGCGCTTTGATTGGCAAAATTAAAAATTATTGCTTCAATTGCACAAGCATTCTTAGCGTACGTGCACACCCTCGTTCTCCTTCTCGCCGTAATATCACGTCAACATCATTAATTTCAATCTCGGAGCTCATCTTTCGACGTTCTTAACCCGTAACTTCTCACGATACAGTTTCCATGCGCGCCGCAGACCGTGTCTCGATGCGAGATCCTACTCCAGGATTATTCGAGATTACAGGAGGATACCAACTCCCCTCTTTTTAGCGATCTCGTTTCTCGTGCAGGAAACACTCCGTTGTTACCACGCGACAGAACCCTTGTAGCGCGGATATAACGCGTGTTAGTCGTGCTCGTGAGCAAATAACCGTAGGGTTGACTGCAATTAAGACTTCGAACTCGCCAGTCGACGTTAATGGATATCTAATTTGCTCTCGTTCGACTTGCGGTCCAAAGGCGGCAAGGGTCGCGCGAGCGATGACAAAGGGAGCCGGGGAAGGAGTCGGGGTCCGGGGCGAGGGAGGTGGCAAAGGATGAGACGACGATGTTCATTGTCCTGTCGCGAGAGTCAAGTTTGGTAGGAATGACAGGCCGATATCGCGAGCAAAAACGTAAGACAGGAGGTGCGGTATAGACAGAGGGTTTTCTTATACCTGCGCGCTCCGGGAGTAACTTGCGCAACTACGCAAAGTATACGTATTACGTAAAGGCGAGGTAGAAACAGCATGTAAGTACCGGTAACGGAAATTGGAAATTCGTAAGTGGCTGACGTGGATATCACGTAACGGGGATAGATAGCTCGTTTGATTTCGCGCGCGGTATGATAGCGACTGTGTAAACAATTCTCGTCAACCTACCGGAATTGTATGTACTAGTACATATCTACCGCGGGCACTGCGATACGCATTATTTTCATATATTAGATTGTTATCGCGTGAACGTTTGCTTTCGTAATACTGCTGTCAAAAATACATATTGGAATATATAATAATAACGGAAATGTGATGCACGCATAATAAACGATTAATTTAAACGGTAAATATCTCCTATAACTTCCGAAACGATATAATAATCGAGAATGATGATAATATATTATGCAAATTACGTAATTTATTGTATCTTACGCGCGCACAGATACGCAAGTACGTAAATGTGTGCGACGTATAATTTACGCTAATAAATATATTGATTGCCGGGATGTAGGTTTTGCTAATTATAAATTGCCGCGGAGAGGAGGAGAAAAACATTAAATTACGAAACGGCTGGAAAGATAACGCGCCCTGAAGAATAAACGTAAGAAAGCGACGTGCTACCGATTGTAAAAAGGGATAATCTTTCCAAGTGAGCACTTTGCGGCGTGTTATATTGACTAACAGTGGGGTCAAGTTGAGAGACAGGAAACATCCGGTTTGAGAACAAAGGCAGAGAGGAGGAAGAGTGAGAGAGAGAGAGAGAGAGGGGTAGAGACGTAGAAGAAGAGGAGATCACTTGTCGACATACCACCGCACGTAATTTCCTGACGGCGTTACCGTGCCTAGAAGAGCAAAACGCCCCGAGGGGCGGGAGAGCGAGAGGGGAGGGCGAAAACTGGGGTGGCTCGTAAAATTAACGTAACTACATCGAAACCTCGAGCCCTCGGTTACGCGAGAGCCACGTATCTGCGCTATGATCAATGGCACATCACACGGCGAGAGCGTACTCCGGCGCTCGCGCAGGGCCCGAAATTTATAGTCACCTGACTCACGGAGCGTTGTATCCGGAAACTCCGCGATCGCGCGACGGATAGTATAATAAATTAAATTAAGAAGAAGACTCCTCAAAGGGCGACGTGGTTAAGTTGAGCAGCCGAACCGAGCTGCTTTCGTAATGCGTACGTCTTGCGCCGCTCAAGCGTGATCGGATTTTTGGTAGATATTCATGCACGAGTTCACCGATTTGTAGTTTTTATACAGCGCGAGGAACATTGTGTTACAAGCAGGGTATCTATATTTAAATCTGTCAGCAAATATTTTTTATAGTTTAAGAAAATTTAATTTTTATATGATTACGTTGAATTAAGCTAATTTTGCAGAAAACTATGACATGCAATGCCAAATTACGTTGCAGTGTCGTCGGTTTAGATTTCAATCTTAATTAGAGTGGATTTTATAGAGGTAGAAAAGATGGAAAAAAGTTTCTTAATTCTTGGGATATCTAATTTATTATGTCACTCAAGCTATCCCTTAAGAAAAAGAACTGATTAGCAGCATCAGTAACTGGTAATGTTGAATCGGTAACTTGTGACGTTCTATCAGTGACTGATTACGAGAGTCAGCTACTGGTAATGTTTCTCAGTTAACGTCCAGTTTTAATGATCAGTTTCTACGTCACTCTGAAAAACTGGTTAGACAATGATTGCTATCATTGGTAACCAAGTGCTGATCAGTGCCTAAGTATTGGTCTGTATTTAGTTACCGGTGATAGCAATCATTGTGTAACTAGTTTTTCAGAATAATGTGGAAACTGATTATTAAAACTGGACATCAACTGAGGAACATTACCAGTAACTGATTCTTGTAATCAGTCACTGAGAACGCTACTAGTTACCGATTCAATATTGTCAGTTACTGATGCTGCTAATCAGTACTTTTTCTTAATTTGTAAGTTTGTGACAGTCGATAATCAATATTGTAATAGGTTTACATTACTGTTACACAAACAACAATAGTAATAAAATACTTGTGCAATATATATACAATACATTGTTATGAAAAATGTTTAACAGAACTGGTGAAAGGGAACTGAACTGACAACTGGACACTAACTGACTGGATAACCGATCAGCTACAACTGGCGACTCAACTGATGGCTCAATTAGAACCGGAAGTTTTATCAATTACTGATGAATATAAAACTAAACAAATGACCAGTTTTTGTATCAGTAACTGGTAAAATTGTTTCAATATACTGGTTGTGTCGTCAGTTACAAATGATCAGTTATCCATCAGTTAGGCATCAATTTTTTTTTATCAGTTTTGACTGCATTTTTTCTTAAGGGATTCGAAGAACGAACGATAGCTAAAGCCTTGGATTAAAATGTGAAATCACACAGCGATGTGGAAAATGTGTCTGCGCGCGCTTAAAGACACGTATAGTCTTTTGTGCGAAAAGTTTCAAGTAAAATATTCTATCGCTAGGGAAAGAACGAGCAATAATCGGCTAGAAAGTAGTAATCGTGCCTGTTATCTCGTCACGTTATGCGCGCATATCGGTAATAACGGTTTAATAACAGTAAAATTGGCGCGGCACCGGGCAAACATTAAGACTTTAACCACGCGAACGATGCTGCGTGGTGATCAATGGCACGTCACGCGCCGTGTTCGAGGCTTATCCGCTCGCATAGTCGGGATTTATAGCGATTTAAGTGGCCTTGAGTGTCAAGAAATAAATTACCCTCCCGCGTCATTTACGCTTTACCAAATTTATACATCGTACGTTTGTGCCAATTAGAAAGTACGTCGCATTCAAAATGATATATGGCCTGATTGTGTACACATTTGAAATGAGATAAATCGAGAGAACGAAAGTTTGGAAAGTTGATGAAAACCCGTGAGAAATTACTCCGACGATAATGCACCCGCGCGTAACTAATAACAACAATTGTGGAATTCCGATAATCCGCCATTGATAATCGGAGAAATTAATGTCCACGATTCACGGTGGATTTCACAATAGAAAAACAAACGGCTTGAGCAGGCGAGGAGCCTTGATAACACGATGCGCAGCGCGCATCGACAGAAAGCTTTGTAATTCACCGATACCCGAGATCTGCAGGGAGTCTAGGGTTTGATCGGGTTTGCAGTAACTCGAATTGAACATGATGAAAATTCCTTTCAAGATTTTAATCGTGACAAATCGCCCCGCAAAGCGGATAAGGGCATCGAGGACTTTTTAGCGGGGAGTAGACGAGTGGCAAAAATCTATCGCTTAACTATCCGATAACCACAATTTCTGAAACAGTCTACGCGATTACGGGCTCGATATCGAGTGCCGAGGCACCGGATACCCCCTGAGGCCTAATAGTTTTATGATGAAATCGCTAACGATAAAATTTCTTACGGGTGCCAAGGGAGTTAACGACATTACAGAAATTCGCGACGATCGCTTCACGTTTTAAAGTAGAACTGAAATTGATGGATCTGGCTTTCTATACCGATTGCAAATTAATATTTAATGAAACTAGTCTGAATAAGACTGAAGATTTTTTTTGCAATTAGAGTTACATTGAAATTAAAGTAACGCATAGATGAGAATATTGTGCCATCTCCGCAAAAGATTTGAATTAATGTTGTGCATCCAAAGAATAACAACCATGCGAAATGTTTTAAAATTACTTCTATTACATATGCGCAGAAATCCTTTGTAAAGTAAATCCTTTGTAACTCAAAC
Source organism: Vollenhovia emeryi (assembly GCF_000949405.1). Taxonomy (NCBI): domain Eukaryota; kingdom Metazoa; phylum Arthropoda; class Insecta; order Hymenoptera; family Formicidae; genus Vollenhovia; species Vollenhovia emeryi. The sequence continues at coordinate 497,516 of NW_011967195.1, forward strand.
TGTAGAGTGGGCACTTTTCTAAAAAAATTGTGTCAGCTTATGAGCCGCTTTAATCTTAATCGTGAACAATTTCAAAGCCATGGGTGCTTTGACATTATTAAAGAAAAAGCGAGTCCAAGTTGACAAAAGAAATGGCAGAAAATAAAAGACGACAATAATTCTGGTACCCGCTGCGGAAACTGGACCCGTCATCGGACCCGTTTGCTGAATGCAACGAAGGATTAACACGAATCCTATTTGAGCGCTCGCGCGTAACGACAAGTGTTATTTGAAATCGCTCGGCGAAGACGTCGGTGAACGCGAATCCGTTTATCCGCCGGTTCCCCGGACAGATTTCCATCAATATCAATTCTCTTCGGCGTGACGTCGCTCCGCCGAGCCAGTAATCCGTGATCGCGTAATCCAAACACACGGAGATAGAGCAAACGCTACGCCGCTATCGAGAATCATGAAAGTGCGGTGAATTGGGACTCACTTGCAGCGCGAGAATGTGGTACACGGTTGGCCCTCCGCGGGATCACCTCGCGTCACGGCAGGGATGTCCTCGGGTAGGGACGATCGCCGACGAGCTAGTCGCGCGACACAACACTCGCGGAGCCGTGTCGGCCGATCGGTGTCGTACACCGAATCGGCGGCTCAACCCTCGAAGGAGGGCTGCGATCGGGGACACATGATCCCTCTCGCGCCGGGAGCGGCTCGATCCTCCGGATCTCCGATCGTGCACAGCACAGCGCGGTGGCCACTCGAGGGCCAAATTGCTCCGCACTTGGCTTGGCTAACGCGACATAAACGCGAGTCACCGAGGGAAGAACTTGGGACGGTCACTGAGCTCGACGATGATACACTGGCATGTCACCACTTGCCAAACTCCCACCCGCGTTCGCAGGTTGTCGCGTGCACTCGAGGATAATTACACTAGCCCACACAGTTCTTTCGCCGCGGCCACCGTCAACCCCCGCCGGGGGTGAGTTTCTCTTCTCTCGCGGATGAAAGTGTGTCACTTGGAGAACTGGCTGCGCGATCGAACGTCACCACGGTGAAGGAACGCGGTCCCCGGTTACCGATTCGCGCGCGTCGCGGACACCCTTCCTTCTCGGAGCGGCGGCGCGAGGGGCTCGCAACGAGGGAGGGCGGTTGTTGGGAGCGATGAAAATATTGGCGATACGTCACGGATCCACACGCGTATCCACGGCGGGCGCGTTTGTACACGCGCTAATGTGTACGTGTGTACGTGAGTACGCGCGCGCGTGTGTATGAATTTTTCGCGCTCGCAGAACGCACACGCGAGGGGGCACGGCCGACACACATCAGCCCTAGGAGAGACCCTTAGGCCGGATCCGCGGAGTTTCCTTTCACCTCGATTTTCGGTCCCTCGCCACCCCCGCGTTGCACAGGCGCGAACCGCTTTCAGAATTTCCGAGGGTCGGGCGACGCGCACGCGGAAGGGGGAGACAGCGAGAGGGAGCGCTAGCGCTGGGGTGGGAGCACCGGGGGACAGTGTTGGTGGTGGAAAAGGCGGACGGAGTACCGGGTGTGTGAGTGGATCGCAGAGCGCGAGGTAGCGAGCTCTGCCTACACTCGAAGGGAATAAACTCCCGACTCACGACCGGTTACACCGGCATACCGAGACTACCACCGGGCTACGCGCCAGTGCCGTGCCACTGGCACGGCAAGTAGGGTGTCTTTTAGCGAGCGCTGACCGAGATATCGTGCTTGCGACAGTATTGCTGCTGTTACCGCCACCACCGTAGCCGCCGCTGCCGCTGGTGCTGCTGCTGCTGCTGCTGCTGGTGCTGCTGCTGCTGCTGCTGCTGGGTGGTACGGGCGTGGAGGGGACGATGGGAAGGGATGGAGGGATACGAAGGAGGGGTAGCGCAGGCGTTTTGGTGCACCGACGCATTGATCCCTGGAATTCGTGGGGACGACGGTGAGGCCCGAGTGTGCGTCCACCCTTCGCGAGAGAAAAAGAGCGAGCGACAGGATGGGTGCCGGAGAGAACGTCGACCGTTTCTACTCGTAGCCAATGTCCATACCTGCAGGTGCGGACGAGGCCAGGATTTTGCAGTAGAGCGAGGTGTCATTGATCGACGATCGTAGATTATTCGGTCGGATCGATTGGGACGAGGAAGTTGATGGTGCCGATGTCTAGACTGATGTTTATAAATTAAGGGAATTTTTGCATAACGCGATTAAATGCGCAAATAATTCGGGCAGAGAGATAATTGGATTATTACCAATTTTCCTTATTAAATTAGAAATGGATTTCCAGATGAATATTTTTTGTGCATACTTTTGTTTTAGAATATTTTACAAAATAAAATAGGAGAGGAGAATAAAATATTATATTATAATTATTATTATAATAAAATATATGTGAAAATGTGTGTAACAAGCAGGCGAGCAATTTAAAAAATTTTTAAATATTGAAAAGAGTGACTGACTCAAAGCATATAAAATATTTTTCTATCGACATTTATTTTAAATTGAACTTTTAGTATAAAGTATTATATAATAGTTTATGGAATACACGCGCGCGCGCACATATGTTACACGTATGCACTCACACATTCGTTAGCCAAATAAAAAGAGTATCTCGTCTCGGTTGGCCGCGATTACTCGTTAATAAAAGAATAGGGGAAAGATGGAATAAGAAAGGAGTGAGTTGTACAGTAAGAAAGGGGAGTTAAAGCAGCGCGAACGAGCCGGCGAGAGATTCTATTGATTTTATAATTTCTCTCTCGTGTCTGAAAATTCTTTTGTTCTATCTCATTGTAAAAATCGTCCGTTAATTAGACGGCGCGAGTCAAGCCATCAAAATCCATTTAATGACCCGAACGTTTATTTCCAGACTTGTTAAATTCTCCGATATTTAAGCCACTTATGCGATATGTCATAATTCTCTATCTCGTTCTTCCTCCGACGAAAGTAATAATTAACATGAAGGCATGTACAAGATAGATATTTGGACTTTGAAATAAGATATGCATCTTGAAAGAATATTTCGCTTGAAAATAGAAACGCGACTGTCGTGCATCAATATACATGCATGTTACATTTTCAAACAACAGAGGATATCAATTCTTTTTATTTCAAGATATTGATGTCATTCGTTTTTGTTTTGCGGAGAAATACAAGTGCTTTCCAATATACATACGCTAAAAATTTTATCAGATTTATAAATAACTAATATAAAGGAAATAGATTTTATATATGTGTTTCGTATACGTACAATGTCAGTTATGAATTGAAATTAGGTCAGCCGGATATTTGTTTGCTATTCTATTCTCGAAACCCCAAGACTACTCGGTAAGAGAAAATTAAGTTCAACAGCTTGTTTTCCCTCGCACCCAATTTAGTTTCGTCGTACAGTTTTAACTGGAAACGAAGTCTCGGTGACAGGATACCTTGTGAGAACGATTCTGATATATTTTCAACAATTTTTACGATCAGGACGACCGTCAAACGCGAATTGCGATACCTGGGGAGGGGGGGGGGGGCCCAGACGCACGTAACACAGTTACCATAAAATATTCAGGCTTAGTCTGCATGCGTATATATAGTGTCGTTGAATAAATAACGAAGAAGGTAGCGAATCCCGATTGGTTCATAACTCCCTTTCATCCCGGATTCTTTTGGTAGTCTCGTAACGAGAGCCACACATCTAAGGAACGTAAGGGCGGAAGGAGGGATTAAAGGCAGGAAGACGATTTACTTCTTTAAAGATTTATAGACTTGAAACTTTCGATACGTAAAAATACCGTTTCTCGATAGACATTATTACCGTTAATGCATAATAAATATTGTCATAATGCTAATATTATGTTACACTGATAGAAAAATACGTATTTGAAACTATCAGTGCATAGTAAAATAATTATAGTCAGGAATATCATTTTTATAATAATTATTACTATAATATTAGTAATAGCAACCATATAGACACAGTGATGCCAACTATTTAAAAAATTTACTATAAAATATAAGCTTTTAACTATTATTCCGTTAAAATATGCTGGTAATGAATAGTAAATTAGTTAATTATTTTTATATAGTAAATACAATCACAATAATAGTAAATTGACTCCTAAAATGATTATAGTGAGATTGTGGTATCTGCAACCATGTTTTTCTGTCAGTGTACAATTTGGTAATAACATACGTTATTAAGAAATAATAAAGCCAATGTTTTAAACGAGACTCTAATTATATTGGTTGTATTTATGGTAAGTTTAATAAATCTATTACAACTTTATGATGCTAAGCAACATTATACAAACATGTAAATTGCAGTTTACAAATTGATATTTAATTAGCAGCGTGCAATACGCAGATACACATGTATGTGCACAGGAAATATCGGGAGTTTCGGATTCATACTATAGACACAGACGATTCATGATGTGGATGGAGAAAGAAGAGCAGAACTATTTTGTTTCAACCAAGTTTGCTTCGCGAACTATACAGACTGATATCCTTTATACACGCAACTGCTCTCGAATCATGCTCGTTATATTGATTTAGAGAGAGGCGATAGAGAGAAAGAGACATGGAATCTGTAGATACAAACGAGTAAATAAGACCTCAGTGAGCGACGGACTCGGGTGCTACGAGCTTTCGAATCGCGTTGTTTCTTTCAGGAAACGGAATAATAATTTTAACATTTTTCACAACAAAGTCGTTCTCTTATTCTATCGCATCCCATCCGGGAAAGGCGATGAAATATGCAATAATAAAAGCGGAAAGATATATATAAAAAGCGAAAGATAGATACCTACTTACAGTCGAATCGCCCTGCCTTATTCAAACGGAAGAACGATGTATAACAATGCTCAACTATCCTATATACAGTTATTTTTAACGACACTTTGAACGTAGCTGTCGCTCGATTATATTTATTCTGTCGATTTCACAAAAGTATTTGCCTATATACAGAAAATGAAGAAAGAGCCGAACAAATGAGATACGAAATTCATACTTTGACAACATCGCTCTTTTGCGTATCACTGAGATAAGACTTTAAATGAGATTTCAGATTTTAAAGATAAAAAGAATTAGAGTTTTCAGATAAAAATTAGAAAATCTTTTACTCAAACTTGCTTGCCTTGTGAATCACGTTGTTTTATGTTAATAATTAATTTAATACATCAGTTCTTTATACATAAGCACACATCTCCATCGTTCCTTTCTATAGTAAGTGATTACAAATTTTGTTACATTAACTTTTCAACAATTAATTAATTAAAATTAGTTTCGTCCTGTTTATTCAACTTTTACACTTTTAAACTTCTCTATTTTCTTGACACACACTGTTTTTACTATTTATTTTACTTTAACTGTTAATCCTGCGATACCAAATAAAGTAATAAAGTAAAATCTGACCGTTGATATGCACTATAATCGAGGGCACGATGGAATGTGATCACACAACTGACCAGCCCATCTATGTATGTACTATTCGGACGTGCATACATTATAAGTGATTATCCAATGTTCTCGCATATAATTCCGCTATGACGACTTAGATATTATAATGACTAACCTTTTTCAAAATTTTAGACCAATTGTATATATAATACTTAATATTGTATTGCTGAAGAGGGTTACATTTGTAGACCGAAGCGTTCAACTTGTATCATAATGTTACCAATTTTATAACATATTTTATATTAGAACTTATTTATATAATTTATCACCCTCGCTCAGGTGACGGCTTACATGACCCCTATTATTATTTTAACTGTTAACATCAATTTTAATTTTATCTTTAATTAATTTAACCATGGATTAAAACACGAAACGTATAATATGCTGAACGTATCAACTCACGATATACAATTTCAAAAACATACGCAATCATCATCCTTCCGTGAGGTACTCTGTGTTATTTTATTGTCCGACACTTCAATATTGAAAGTAAAGGATAGCAAAATGCGGAACGCACGCAAATGCGCTTTCGAGTCGCGTTGTTTCCTTCGGATTATCGAGAACCTTATGATGTATGTGAAGAAAATTCGGAAAAGTAGCGAGATAAAGCGAGCGCACAGGATCTATCGCAATAGTGGCTGCTTTAAGAAATATCGAGGAAACTCTGTGGGCCCTCAAAGAATGGAATACTCCGACTACGTTTAAACGGGGAGAATGGTACAACGGATACTCGATACCGTTCCTCTGGATAAACCAAGCTTGAGTGCTGTGAATGCTTGCTGACTTTCTCACGACTGCCCTTTCCGTTTTTCTCTCTATCGAAGCGCCCGCTGTTCCTGCGGAGGCCCGTTCTGTATTGAAAACCAAATTTCGCTCGTCGACGCTACCGTCGCCGAGATGACGTTAAATCCGATATAAAACTTTTCGCTTCGACGTGGCGCGATGACATCAAGTAGAAAAGAGGCAGAATATGCGAACGGTAGAGGAAATCCCATTTTTGCGCATCGGTTTTTAGTAATCGCCCGAGGTAAAACGAAAACATTCACGTGTTGCGCGAAGAAGAATGAAAAGAAGCATCCGTACACGAACGCAAAGTGTCGCTTAATTTGTGTCAAATCTACATTAAACTCTCTATCGGGAATCAATACTAAGAGTTTTTCGTATTGGATGCATCATCTTCAATTAAGGCCCTTACGGCATATGTAGCCTAACCGTTTGTGCGGTTAATTGTAATCCGAAATTCTCTATCTGACAATATTTCGAAGCCAATAAGTAAATTCACAGAGGCAAAACATTTTCCGATCTTCGTTTTTTACAAAGCGTCCTAGTGTAATTGTATACTTACACATAAGACGCAGAGCTGCGTTAATTGTATAGTGTGTAGAATTTATGCTAAGAGTCGTGCTGCACGGAAACACGGGCGAGAACTTTTGGTTATGATTACAGCCGATGAACGTCCTTAAATATTGATGGTTTTTATAAGGACATTACTGCGACCTACCAAGTAATTCGTTTGTAAATGTTATAGAACATTAGTAAAAAAGTGATGCGATAAAAAGACTGGTGCAAAGAACGTTTGTATGCTCGTGTGTTACAGTTTCATGGCATCGAATGGCTCTTGCGCGAATCTGTGCGCTTTTACAAAAATGATGCTGGAATTTCTTTACCTTTTGCGTTTCGCTCGCGTAAATATTTATTATATCGAGTATCGGGAAAATGGGCAGGCATTTACACGCTTAAAGTAGCGATATGCAGCGGTGTATTCCAGACACGTGTGCAGACAGGCACAGGGAGGTCCCCGGTGCTCTCCGGGCGTAATTCAGTAATGATCTTAGGGTGAGGTGGTTCATAATAACTGCGTTAAATGAGAGGGATCCCGTAATTAATTTGAGAGTGTCCGCGTGTCATGGAAAGAGAGAGAAAGCACGTTGAGTGTGCACAATCCCGTCGTACACAAAGTAAATCCCACCTGGAAAACCCTCCTGCGAAGCCACCGAATCAGCACCGTTAATTTATGAAGTATGAAGACAGAATCGTTCGCTTTGTGTATATTTAATATGCAACTCGGAGCATAGATTTATTCTCTACATATCGATCGTGACTTGTTACGCTGCTGAGTAATTAAAAACGCATGAAAGTTTGAGTGTCCAGCCTTGGATAAAATATCGCGATTATTACCTCGGGAATGCTTTCAGCTTCGCGATCGGAGAGGAACAAGTTTTTGTGTGTTAAAATTACATGACATTATTTCAACACCCGTTATTTTTATGTCCAACGTAACGTCGTACTTTTTAATTGCAAAGCATTAAGATGTAAATAAATGTGCTTCCGAACATTGCATATTAAAACGAGCGAAATGTATGTAATTAATGTTTTGCGAACTATTAAATTCCACTTAATAATACCGATTTCATGTGGGAGGCTAATGAGAATTTGATTTATTAAAGTAAGTACTTTTTACATATTTGTGTGCGTATATAGATACATAATAGGTATATTGCGTTTAAAATCGTAAACGGTGACGCGCGCGTGTTTACGGGGACTGAACCGGTCGTTGAAATTTTCTTAACTAATTGTAAGGGTCGTGCAGAGCAACAAAATTGCACGCTTATGCATAACACAATACCATCGCAGCAGCATTATTCATGTGTTATTACAAACGGGGAAGCCACGAACCAGAAATGGCTCGTAAGGGAAATGGCGGTAACACAATCTGCCTAATGATAACTAATACGTAATTCCGCACTATTGAAATCGCGCACATTGTTTCGGACATTCGAGGGGCAACGCTAATGGAAGAAATCGAGAGACGTAGCAACAGATTTAATACCCTGTACAAATAGTTCTATTAACAGCGAATTCTCATCGAATTCCTGGCGCCGCGGATACAGAAGCGCATAATTCGATGTTACATTTGCACCAAAGTGTTAACGAAGAGAGCAATCGATTTGTTGCTTTACTCGTCCCACTCTCTTCTAATACATTAGAAATAGAGATCGTATATTGATAATTTTTATATTGAATGTTACGCCACCCTCGCATTGCGTAAAAAAAGGTTGGAATCTTTTTTTTCTAATTTCCTTCATCAGCGTTTCTATGATATTTTCGTTTAATACGCGTTTTTGTTTTTAGGACGGACCATATTAATTTACATGTAAATAACATGCAAATGGATAGTATAAATAACAAAAGTTGTATAATGTGATAATGCATTTGAAGCACGGAAATTGTCATTACTGTTATTTATGTAAAGAGAAGTTATTTTCAATTTCAGACAACTTGTTTGAAATTTAATCAAATTAACGATTTAAGGTGGCTCCTGCATAAACCGACCAAAAGTAGAAAAAATTTTCAATAAGTTGCAGTTGTACAGTTTATCTATCAGTACGCAAAATTTCAGACCCCGAAATTATTGCAACTAATATTTCATGAAAATGTACAATTTTGTAAAAATTAGTACAAAACTTTACTAGTTTTAAAAATTTGAGAAATAACAAAATCTTAAAAAAAAATTAAAACATCTGCTTACTTGTAGAATATTACAAAAATTAACAAAAACGTTTCAATTCTAGCATTTTCATGTTGATTACTGTAACCATTTTTTAATTTACGTAGAATTTCTTAGATTCTGGCAGTAATATTTTATAGTTTTGTAGAATTTTGTAGAATTATTTCCAGCAGGGTAATACCATTGTAAATATATCGATACATCTATTATATACATAGATTAAAACGAGCGTTATCTTATATCGATGTTACTTGATATTCAGTGTCATATTATTCGCAATTAAAATACGTAAATGTAATCAATTCGCATTAATTATATGTCGTATCACAGCAAAGTATGTTGTTTTTTAAGACAGCTTGCAAGACGTGGAGTGAATAAAACATGAAGAACTTATCGCGCCGCTTTACTTATTCACTTATACGAATAAATACTTAAATGATGGAATACGTTGATAAATGTATGCTATACTACGCGAGATAAGAGCATTTAACGTAGCGGTTCATCTTAAAAGCAATAACTAAAATAATATAATTAAAAGTGTATTAATAACGAGGGGATAATTTATTTTAATCGGCAATTAATAGCTACGGCGGGATAACGAGCGACACGCAATTTTGCAAAGTCACGAAACCTTTCGCAAGCGTGTATTTAATACTTTCTTTTAAAACGTGTTGCTTTTTTATCGGTTCGAATAAAACAGCGAAATTCTCATCTCGAGGAACCTTGTCTCGTGTGCAAAAAGTTTCGTACGGCTCGCATACTCAAGAGGAACATTTTCCACGAAAAGTTATACGTATGTGCTCCTGATTAAAAAACATTACCATGTATGTAGCACATAGCAGTTAAAAATATAAAATTCTTTTATTCCTCTGCTTTATCGATTTGGTATTTTGCAAAAAATGTTATTATATTCGTAAACGTTATTTTTTAGTCGATGAATGATTGCACAGTACATAAGTTATCAACTAATGCGCTTTTTATTAGCAGCACACTGATAGTTTGTCAAATAGATTTATAACATTTTGCGGTTTATAAATTTGTCGCTCTCCTGGACATGACAAATTTAAGCAGAACTCCTGGGAAATTATCAGTCAAATGTAACATGTAACACTGCACTGTATGTAAACATCGGGTGAGAAAAATTCTCGAATGCTTGGAACGACGATGCAAATCGATGGCCAGATGCGAGGGCCTCCGAAGTTACCGACCGGCCCGAAGGTTCGGCTGGAGGGCGTACGAGAGGTCGCCAGGAATCGATAAATCAGCTGTTTCACGCAGCGCCGCGCCGGTATCGTCCCCGTCTTCGCGATGCCGCGAGACACACAGAGATGGCAACGGTTTAGCACTCGTCACCGCACGATTGTTTATCCGCTCCTGATTTCGCACCGATTCGACACCATCCCTTGAATGAAACGTGACACCGCACGGCTAATTAACCGAAATGATTAAATCCGCGCTTAGGGGATTGGCGAAATTTCCTGTTGTACGAGAAAGCGTGTTGGCCGATGGCCGGTTAGCTCCAGCGTTTGCACGTTTGAGTGCCATAACCTCGAGGAATGTTTGCACCACGCAGTTCTACGGCAAAGAGATTCGAATGAAGAATGAAAAAGTGAAGGTCGGCGATAAAGCAAAATATGGATTAGTCGTGGGAGAAGCTACGCCCGAGACAACCAACATTAATCAGCAGTGAGGATCATTTGTATTTTGCGGAACTTTCTCTAAATCTAATCCTACAATGTGCTCTTTGCGTCTGGAACAATTCCATTGTATATAAAACAAAGCCGGTCAAAACGCTTGAAAAATTTGTTAACATTGTGTGATTGTGCAATGTATCACCTGGCACAAATTTTGTAGACGTATTTATTGGTTATAATATAGAATGTTTCTGGACGGAGAGAGCACATTGTAGATCAGGCTTTATTACGTAACAATCTCGTTTCATGACTTTAAATTAAACTTGCCGATATTTATTTTGTCAAACAACTGCAGTCTATTTGACGCTACAAATGCTTCCGAGTCTTCTTCCCCTTTTTTCTTTATTGAAAGAACAGAAAATAATGCTTTGAAGCATTTATAACATTAAGTGGACCATAGCTTATATTAGATAAATTAATCTGTATTGTCTTGGCTGTACAAAAGAAAGATCTACTGTGGTCGCTAACAAATTTACTTTATTAATCTTTCTTGATTTCGCAGGAAATAATCTTCATGCTTGTTACGTTTCAGGGAATACCTATTTCCTGATGCAGACACACCAAATCGATTGTTCAATGGCGTGCCGTTTAAGGAGTTGCATGTTGTCAATATAAAATCAACTCCTAACAATACAATTATGACTTTCGCAGATTTTAGTGGCAAAGTATTATCGCTACATTCGGCAGGTATAGAGGGTTTTAAGAATGCCAAAAAAGGGACGAACCTTGCTGCTCAACAAGCTGCCATAACTTTTGGAAATGTACACATACATTGAATCTATGTTAAGGTTTTACCATTGGCGTACACACAGATTGGGCTGAGCGCCACGCGTGACAAGCGGGCGCCTGCTATAGAATGAAAGGTATTACATAGCAGGGCTGTTCTGTCTCTTTTGCTACATCTCATTGGTAATTTTGTCTGCACCAACGACAATTAATGCTAGCAAGAAAAACAGAATAGCCCTCCTATACACCTCTTTCTCTATAGCGCCCGCTTGTCGTGAGTAACGTTCCGTCCATTCGTGTCGATGGATTTCACACGTAGAATGCATGATTGTACTGGACAGGAAAAATATATAAGCATTTATATTTGTTTATTTTTCAGCGTATTATTGAATACGGTGTGGACACAGTGAGAATACGAGTACAAGGTATTGGACCTGGTAGAATGGTGGGTTTTTTTTTGCAAAAATTAGTTCTTATTTTCTATTATTTTCTGTCGGTAGATTACGTTTTAGTATTAATAATTGTATGGCTTTCAGTCTTCTATAAAAGGTCTTGAAATGACAGGATTGAACATTATATCAATTACGGATGAGACTAGAGTAAGTTATAATCCACCAAGACCACGAAAACAAAGGAGATTGTAATTATATTATAATTTGTTACTCATTACATAATTTGGATATGTATGAGTATATGTTAATATACCCTGTTAAAATCTTTTACAATGCCTATTATATTTACCTTCCAAATAATTGAAATGCATGTTAGGATAAATTATTAATTCTTGTAAATCTACTTGACCAATATGTAAGTTTTTATTGAACATGTTAGTTAAGTGTGTTACATTATAATGACTTTCCTCTTGTTTCTACTCAGTTCGTCACAGTGGAATGGTATTGGCCAAACGATTGACTAATAACACAGTAATTATTACTCAGATATGAATTTATTGTTGATTTGTGATAGGCCTTCAGCATTATTGTATAATTTGCGATTTCAGATCTCTTGAAAAGGGTCCAAATCCGGGGCCGAAACGTAATCAGTTTTTGAATAAAAACATTGGCCAGTGTAGGTCGTTTAATTGGATGAAAAACACTGAAGTTGTTAAAAACTATATTCTGTTTTTTATTTTTGTATTTTACATAGGTATTTTACATATAATTATTTTATAGGTATTTTTAAATAAACACATAGTACATTAATTTCTCACATTATTTGGTATCATAATTGTACAAGGACATTATTCCCTCGTTTATATGGTATTGATATGGGATATGCTTCTTCTTTTCTTCTATACTATTCTCTAAAAATGACTAGATTAAATATAACATTTGAAACAGATCGAAATTATGTTTATACTTTTCACTAGATTTTTCGATATAATGTTACATGTATTCTTTATTTATAGGAACATCATGTTTATGTAATCAGACTACTAAAATTTACTTTCATGAATAAAACGAGATACGTAGAATATTCAACTTCTTGCATATTATTTTTTAACGAAACTTAATCCATTTGTAGGCGAGTTTTTTTTAGCGGAAATGTTAGGCTATTAATAATTTTTAAATGATAAAAATATGTTTGCAAATTACATTTTAGAAAACTAAATAGATTATGAAACTACTTTTAATTCTGGATGAAAAGTAGTTTAATAGAATTCTCATTTATAGGCAATATAATTTCAGAAATGATAAAAATCAGATGTGATATTATAAAAAACTTGTTTTGGAAACAGATATAATACCGGAAAAAAATTAGGAAATTTTTATTTGATAAATAAACTCGCCACGATATTTTGGTATGAAAAACAATTTATTTTAAATTGATCAAATAATTTATCGTTAAAGAGTAATGTGCATGTACAAGGAGAATATGTTACAAATTATTGTACAAACTATTGTACAACAAAAAATACAAAAATATTAACCATAAATAGAATTTATTGTGTTTTTCATTTTAGTTTGGAATGAATGGCGATTATTTAATACCGTGTCATTTTACCACAAGAATTGGCATATAGGATAATTGCACGTATATATTTTTAACGAGTTTTTACTAATTATTTTCAGAGTATCCGAAAATATTTTTATAATCCTTTTGTCCATTTTTATACGTATTTTATTTTGGATAATAAATATCTACCAGCTGCATTGATTATCGGATTATGATAGAAAAATTTCAAGTTAAACTCGTGACCGTACATCTTCATATAATTTATAATTATTTGAGTTTTGTTCATAATCTTTGGCAATCAAACATAGTTTAAAGTATCTTTTAAAGTATGACAATAATTTTTCATTTACAATTTTTGCATTATATTTTTTAACATGGAGATTCATATTCTGTAAAAATGATTATTCAATATAATATTTTATTGATAGAACATACACATACAAACAAAATTTAATTGATTGTTTTAAAACATAATTGAATTTACAGTTTGATAGAAACATCATTCAAATATTTTGTATATAAAAAATTATGAGTTATTTACATTTTTTACATGTATTACATTGTGTGTATCTTTAAATTTGTCTACGAAGTATAGATTTGAGAGAATTTTTTATTTTTAGGATGGATAAGTTAAATTAAAATAAATAAATTTAAATAAACCTGTCCTTTAATTTCTGTGTCACGGTAATTATGAAATGTAAGGAAAGACACTTTGCGTGCTTCTGTACGCAAAATGACATCGTTAAAAGCGACAGATTTCTAAAAATAAATATATAAAATATAATACTCAACTATATAATACAGTATAAATACATTTTAGGCGTTTCAGAAAAACTGCTAACATTTATCATCACATTCGTTATTTTGCTAACTAGCTATCATATTTTATGAATATGGTAATGAAAACTATTACAAATTGTAAGTCCAATTATTAACGAATTGTCTTCCTGCCTTTCTTTCTCTCCTTATATTACAATAACTAACTGTGATATATAAGGGAAAGAATCATCGACTTGAATAAATTGTCCCAATCATCGATGTCAACTGTACGCGCTATTGTATACAACTCGTTGTTAAACGGAATTGTTAAAAGAGCGAGATAAAATTCGCATTGTCTTCCGCGTTGAAGTTTATCTGCCAGACTGCGTCTCTTGCGTGATCCAAGAAACGTAATCGGAAACCCTCACGTAGATGCCGGGAAGTCGTGATCTGCTACAGCCAATACCGGTCGAAACCACTCCGATGACCATCAACGGTCCGGCGGGTTGACTTCCGACCATCAAGGGCCCGCCGCTGTCAGCCTGGAATAAAATACAGGGCGCGTGCAGTTGTCCCGTAAGCTTCCGCGGTTATGGTAAACGATGCGGTGCAAATTCCACTTGCTCTAATACAGATTGCTGGGTTGCGGGAGTATCCATCACGATGGGTTTCGGTATCGTTCCACGCGGATCCGGATCGTAAATCTCGTCACTGGGAATTCTCAAGATGGAAACGGGCTTTTAACGGTACTACTGCGTTTATTGTCACCGGTATTTCGCACAGTGCGTTAATATCGTTTGAAAAGTTTAGAGAATTTACATAAGACACTTCTCCTCCCTTTTGTGGAAATTTGCAAGGAAAAATATTTAATTGTCCATGATGAAATAATGTTGAAATCTCGGTATTTTTATCGAAGAAAAACAAGAGTTCTTAGCCGAAAATACCACTTAGACCTGGTTTCCCCAAATGTCGTTTAACTTCAAAGGGGAAACCGCGCGCGGAGAGCATTGTGGCGTACAGATTTACGGCATTACTGGGCATTATTAGGCATTTTTTGGGCATTAGTTTGGGTGTATTAGGCCTTGCTAGGGCATTATAAAGATATAATACGATAAAATAAGATAATAAGATACAGTAATGCCCACTGGGCATTAATGGGCATTGGTGTACAAGATTTTGGTCAGCGGTTATCCCCTCGCTTAACTTTAATCTTAGTTTGATTCATGTTTCTTTTGATTCTTTGATTCTTTGTCTCTTTCTGAAGTAACATTTGGAAAGAGACAAAGAACGAATTAAACTAAGCTTAAAGTTAAGCGACGTTGGTGAAACCGGACCATAGCTTGCTAAAATGCTCCTAGCATTCCAGTTTATTTTTTATTTACCATGTGTTTTAAATGAAAAAGAAAGCTTTTTCATTTTCATCAAACATTACGTATCAGAATCTCTCTCGCGTAGCTATTGAGAAGATATCTGAAATTATTAGAGAAATAATTGATCACCTTTCGATACGCTAAATGTATTATATAACATTCTTCAACTCCGACTCACGCTACATCCAATATATCCCGAAATCAATTTTTATAGTTGCCAGTCGTAGTTTTCGCGCAAACGAGGTAAACAGGAAATCTAGCACATCTCAATTCCCATCGGAACCTTCAGCGAGATTGTACTTTCGAGACCCCCTTCTTCCCTGATATATCTCGTAGCAATACGTCCGTTTTCGATTGTTTTCTCGAGAATATCTTCGTCCGGAGGAAATATAAATTGCTGATAAGGACGCGGCGGAGACGCGTAGGAAGCTTATCGGGGACAAGATCGTGGGCGGTATTCTTATTTTTGTTTCGATGAACGCCGACTTGGTAATATCGTGGCAGGATTCCCGTGGGAGTTGCGGAAACTGCTGTTAGTCTCAATTGACGGCGTGAATTTAGTACTTGCTGAAGAAGGTGTATCATCCTCATTAAGAAGGATACGGTACAAGGCATCATTGGCTCATAAAATTATCATGACATACTGTCTATATCTCTTCTATTTCTTACGAGAAAAAGAAAAGTGGCATAATTTGCAGACAAGTATAACACACGCGAATATGTGTGCATGCATTTGTAATAGTCTTTTTAACAATCGCCATTGATTAATTTTCTTAGAAATGTTATATCATTTTATTTCTTCATCCTTCGTCCTTAATATAAATGGAAACTTTATTAAAAAAATATCTTTTCAAACGTCGTATCTCGAGCAATTAAGGCGATAACGTAACTCATACAATGCTCCTCGTTCTTTTAATAAACGTTATCGCTCCTTCTGCAGTCCCTGTTACAATTTTGCATAAATACCGGCCCACGTTGGAGATCCGCAGAGCGAGGCCAATGCAATTATATACGATCCAATTATCGGGGACCAGTATCATCCAACATGGTTGGCTATCATGCCTGAACAGCATTGTATGCGCATTACCACGGTAGCGTGGGTATTTATTGAAATTCGCGTCGTGCCCGCCCGACGAACCATGAATTCCATGATCGAGCGATTGACAAGCGGCGTCGAGCGAGCAGCGATGCGGGGAGGCAAAAATGCGAGTGCTCACGCGGACTGGCGTTTCGCGCGACCTGCAGGTGAATTCGCGGCGACCACGTCTTTTTCACTTACCCAGCAAGAATCTTTCTTTCCATCCTCCCAGCCGGCGCACATCTGCGTCGCTCCAACGCTGATTGACTTGTTCTGACTCGCGTACCATTCGCTACACACAGAGTTCGTCACCACTTGAACATCCACCTTTTGCAGCACGTCCGCTCTCTTGTCTGGAACACAACGGCGATTTGTATGCTGTTTGCACGCCGCGTCTTTCGCGGGCAGATTATAGCCAACGTTCCGCCCTTAGACAGACCTCCGAATATCATTAAAACAGATTTACCCAGCTCGACCATGCAAACGGTCCGATGTCTGGGAAAACATTTTGAAATCATTACGATGTTAGCGCAGTTAGTTAGCGTAGTATCTACGATGTTCAAATTTGATAAAGATGCATGCTTAAATATAAATGGATATTATGTTGCTGACACGTCATGAAGAACTGTTACACGCGAGGCATTATTCACGAAAACACAACAAGCATTATTCATGGAAAGCCACGATACATTTTAACGAATTTAATTAATAATTGCTGCACATCTCGTTTATGTTATAATCTAATTGTTACGTTAATTATAATATCTAAAATGCTTTACAATTTTAGTATAAGAATATAATTAATATCTATTTAACGAGTCTAATTAATTATATCAATCTGAAGCTGATTATAAGACGCAAAATATTTAATTAGACCATTTTTAAATAGAATTAAACAGTTTTGCTTTTGTTGAAATGTTTATCAAAGCTTTCTTATCATAATTCAGTACGTAATGTACGAAATCTTCATAATTTTTCATTATAATCAATGTTTCATTTTAAAATACATTTTGCATGGAAATAATATCCATCTTGATGACTTGTGTTCTATAAGTAAATTGACCTTGTCCATTTTATTGATTCCAGAAACAGATGGAGAGGGGGAGAGAGAGAGAGAGTTGATACACTTCCGCGCTATGGGACTTCAACGTTCGCGGGAACTTTGGTGATTATGGAAACTTTGGTGTTTCGTCGCTCCGATCGTTATCGTGATAAGATTTATCGAAACTTCAGGCTTACCGATGTATCTCAGGTATTTATGAACACTCGCAACTTGGTCACATTCAAATAGGACCTTGGCGTACTCGCCGCGTAACAGAGATTTGTTCATCACCTGTGAATTATGTGATCGCGTTCGCACATAAAAGTACGAGGATCGTCTCGAAATACATCAGTTATTAGCAATTGATAGAAATCGAAAGCGTTCGGAGACGCATGAATGGCGTTGACCACTACGAGAGATTAGATATTTAATCAGGTACAGGTACACATTTTGATAAAATTCTTTCCTTAAATTACACGATGAAACATTATGCGACAAATTGGAACTCCTGGATGCGGCGTCTCGGTATAAGCTACAGTGACGTTACGTTTTACCATAGTTTCAAAGTACGCGAGTAGCTGATGTAATGGGAACTAATCCCGGAGTACTGTTGTCCCGTACGTAATCGGTATCGAAAGAGAGACAATTATTTACTCACATTTGCTTCTATCTTCTCCAAGCCAACCCCATCCGGCTACTACAGCTTCCACGCCGCCGAAGGCACTATACCCTGGTTTCCCTGTGGCCACAGGTAAACATGCGGGTTTCACGCTTTCCGACCAACTGATCGGTCTAGCGAGCTCCAGCAGAGCAATATCGTCCACATACTTGCCGCACCTGTGACCAGGATGCAACACCGCGTTTATGACGCTTTCATGTCTTGCGGCCGGCACTTCTGGAGCTCTTAAATTGTGTTCGCCCAAAGTGACACGTAATTGTCCTATTGGAATTTGGTTCGTGCCGCTGAAAGTGATGCGAAGACAAAAGACTTAATTTGCGAACGCAGTATTAGAGGAAAGTCCTCTATTATAAGATATACTCCTAATATGAGACAGTGGAGTTTCTGCTAAATTAATAGACGTCATCTGTTGGTTCCGCCATGAATTTATTACCCTTGAAGTGAAGTCTGTTTAGTAGAGAATTAATTTTTAAATTGTGTAATCGTTGCAACAAAATTTGTAATTGAATTTGGACATTGAAAACCTGCTGTCTCGTATTAGAATCCTATCTCATAATAGAGGGATTTTCCTCTATTTATTAGCAAATGCTATTGAGCCGATAACATTTTTCTCCTTCTACCATTCTCTCTCCCTTTTTTCAAAAGAAACGTACGTGCAAGAAAACTAAATTACACGATTTCATTTGATATATATATTTTTAGTATTAAACAATATATAGGTATATTATGATTAGGTACATGTATTAAAAAATGAAGCGTCCAAGTCACGTTCTCCTGTGTTTCTCAAACAATAATCTAGAAAGTAAAAAGAATAATACATTACGAAAAAATCGTGCAGTTCATGTAATTCATTGTTTAAGTCGATTGTTTTTACTCCAATATAATAATTGCAATAACTAATAATTTAGGTAAAATTATTAGTTATTGCAATTATTATATTGGAGTAAAATCGACTTAAAAAATTATGAGTACACGTACATCTCTTATTTGCGAATTTTACGTGTCACGTACAAACGTCCACTAGAAAGTTTAAAATGAATGATGTACGTCTTATATTTTAATATTTGCAAAATCGCGAGATGTCTGACTTCTTACGCCTGCTATAAAAATCTTTATTCTCACGTCGTAAAAATTCGCGAGCGAGAGACAGAATGGTATTCTTTGTTCTTCCTTCAGTTTCCTCGCGAGGAATCCGAGCCCGACATCGGGACACCAGAGAGTAATCATCGCACAACTTTAGGGTACCGAGAGTAGAAATATTCGAGGCGGAAAGTCCCTTACCATCGATGTATTTCTCCATCTCTTTCCCAGCCCCAACCCCCCCCTCCCTCTTAATTGTGCCGACGAATTCCGGTTCTTTCGCAGTTTCTTTCCCTTGGACGTCAGTAATTATTTAACCGGGATTTTTGTCCCGCTCGAACGACGCGTCTGCAAAGCTCCCTTGAATGCCTGACCCAGCCGGAGTGGCTTCAGTTAATTAATCGGTCCATAGTACTTCTGAATAATTAACAATATTACGGCACCCCCTCCACCAGGACTATCCGCTCCATCCGTGCCCGCCGACCCCCCCCCCCCCGTCCCGCATCTCGTGACTGTGTTTCGCAAGCCCGTACCGTCCCACTTTCGTCAGTAACCCCTTGCACATCTTCCCTCACGCTCCTCCGGAGTTTATCGCGGAGCGTTTTCTAAGTTTCCAGGCCCTGTTTCACCGCCGCTCCTTACAAAGCCGCCTTAATGGACCTTTCCATCGTCGTCGAGTCCCCGCTATTGTTCCGCGGCTCACGGATTATACGGTTTACTTTCAATGCATCTCCGGCACTCGCTTCTCTCTCCTCTCGGCGTCGCGCCCTCCCAATTAAAATGCACGAGCGCTCAGACGGATCGCAGCGAGCACGTTGCTCGTTGCGACGAGATGCATTGCGACGACCATTATAGTAATGCTGATTTGTTTAAGCAAACGTTTAATATAATAAGCGTCTGTTATGTCGAACGTTCGCTTCAGATAAATTAGCAGCTCGGTTTATGAAAAATTTAACTTCAATTACATTGCGAGATTTGCTATCAAAGTTGGGACTTGCTTTATTACTTTTTTGTTTGTATACAGGGTGAGTCGTAAAGGCAGTCCCAACCCTTTACCATAAGAGGTGAATTACCGACCACAATTTGTGTGCTGTATGGGTTGTATATGTATCAGGAATCTTATTGACAGTAGAACAATATTAAACATAACTTCATACATATTCTAACTTCAATTCACGTCAAATGAGAGATCAATATGAGTAACTTAATTATCAAACATTCGTAATGTCTACATAGGGGTATATGCAAATAATTACTTTGCTGTAATCACATAATCGCTATAATAAGATCAAATCCGGCCTAATTTCAACAACATATGTACTCGAATATACGAACGTATATTCATACAAAGTTCGGGTATTTTAGCTTATTAAAAGTTTTCGTTGCGCCAGTTTTCCATTGATCGAAAAGACAAATGAAACGAGGAACAGCACTGATATGGGCCTTCCAGTCTATTAAAACGAATGAAAATGAAGATTAATTAAATTGCTCGGGCTGCACCGTCGTCGCTGCATCTTATTCTCATTGTGCGAATAATATTTGCTATCCTGAACTACGGCTGATTTTTTCTATTGGCAGCTTCGTTAAAAATTAATTGGACGCTGAATCAGTAAATCGAATGGAATTAATTTCGATCCGGCTCGTTAAATCGTGCGGCTCTTCTGGCACTAGTGTATCGGCACACGGACGCGTTCGTGAATTACGCAACGTTGCACGCAGAATGACGTTGGTAATAAGGTACTGCTGAACATTAATTTACCGTGGGATATCGCCGAACGAGATATATCGACGCTGCGTCGCTGTGCTGCCAGTTCTTGTATCACTATACAAGGACATAATTCATACCTGCTTGCGTGACAATTAATCAACCATATTATTCACAGCGCGCGTATTGTATTAAAAGTAATTGGTCGCCGCGTCATTAGTTCGATGGAACAGCGCGTTAATTTATTGTAATTCGTTTAATCATTTACTAGTTTAACGAATCACATTTTCTATGCGTACGTGCCACAAATACACCCACAGAAAAAATTTCCGGATCCAATACTGTTACACTTCAATGTAACATAAAATAGGATCGATAGAGCGCCAATCATATTTATTATAGAGACAGGAGTATTTTAATCTTAAATGACAAATTCTAAAATCTAGAATAAAATGATAGTATTGTATGTATCGTTTTTTTGTCTAATATCGTGGTGCCAACTTCGTACGTTGTAAGATGGAGGGAAAATTTATTCTAAACGCAAGAATATACAAACTTACATTTATATAAGTTTTACTCTTATTTCAATATAGTAAGTCAATTTTTTTTAATTCGATAGAAGAGAATAAGAATTATTGATTATATTTTGATATTGTCTTATTTTTATGCTAAATGAGGTTGTGAGAAATATAAATGCGTCAAGAATATTTTTCTAAATCTTTTCTGAGGGTGTATAAGCATTATTTCAGGCAGAAATCCTTTTCGGATAGCAAATGTTATTCGGTAAAAAATACTTCCCGTTTTGTGCAATTCTAGACGAACAAACTTTCGGCAGTTTACGGAACATTCGAGGATTCAAATTCCGTGACGCCGAAAGAGGTAATTATGCGACGGAAGTAACGCTTGTATTTGACAAATAGCTTGAATTGTATAACAGTATTTCTAGACTGATTATTCCACTCGTGCGTTTAGATTAACTGGAATCTCTAAAAATGCCAAGACCAAGCTGCAATGAATTTTTCCCAATTTTTTTTCCTCGATACACGGTAACAAGGGATCTAGTCGCCATAAATTTGACGCGGCGAGGCGTTAGATATCACTGGTGAGCGTCGGGTTGTCTATTTTTGCGCGTAAATGATACCGAGCGGCGAGAAAAACTAGGGGAGGGGCAGAAGGGACGGGGGATGAGGTAAAGTGAGACGATAGTGGACACAGCCACCTTCATTTTCACGCTCTCCCGCCTCGCATCTTGTTGCAGCGTTTTCCATACGTTTTGCATGGCCGCTAGCAATTACCGAGTGGTCTGTAATCTACACGCAATCATGGTTTACAACGCCAAAACTCGACGCTGAATTCTCTCTACGGTCGCTCGTCGCCCCTGAACGGCCTCCATTGCCCTCTCCATCCCGTCCTTCCGTAATCTGTCCAGTGACCAAAAGGGATACGCAATATCTGTACGTTTTGTTGCCCACCCAGCTATGGGGGGTCTGCTCGCCCGTTTAATTATATCTACACGAAAGCTATCCTGCATATATTGCTGTTGTAGCTGTGCAAACTCGTCTGCTGCGCAGTGATAGTGATTCATTTATAATGCGCGTGCTAAAAAGAAGGATTCATTCAAATTCCACTCGCTCACTTTGGTTCAATGCTGTCGGTAGCGAGAGCTGTAATTTTAGATAGATTTTCAGTGACGTGCGATGAACAATTTTTTTACACAGTACAATATACAATACCCACGAAACAGTTTGATATACAGTGTATATCATATACAATGTATATACGTGTCATGTATACATATACATTGTACACGAAGTTTTAGTACACAGTAGATACATTGGATATCAAATGTATATTTGATAACAAATGTGCATATGTTACTGGAATAATGTACATAGGAAGTTCTAGGTATATACATACATATGTACATGATTTACACATTTTATGTATGTACATACATAACGTATGTTGATTTGTTATTTATTACAGGTACATATAGTATATACACAAGATATACATGTATGTACACACATTGTATTACATACTCGTATATGTATATACGTTTCACATGCAGGATATTTTTTCATGTCATGGAGGAAAAATGCATATACATAGGACATCCGATGTTATGTGGGTATATTTACAGGAATTAACTTTTTTGTAGTATTTATACGTATATATTTTGTGTACGTATTTTATTAGGAACTGTCTATATTTATTGATTAATTAGCGACATGCTGACGAATTTTGCGCGAATGCAGTCTGTTGTGAGATTTTCGTTTGTTTTTATATGAAACTTTTCGCTTGACATAGTAACACGATAAAAATCACATACGGTACACACCTATTTGCTATATTTATATAACAGGTAGAGAAACATTTTCTGTGATATCGGTTAAATTTTACAGTAACTTTTATGCCAGCCATTATTTTTGTACGTGCGCATCAAGTTATTTCCCCTTTGAAGAGCGCGATTTATTTTTCGCGGTGTAGCAGTAATTGTTTTAAGAAGATAGATAGTTTGCAAATGAAATAACTTGCGCACATCTCGTACAATCGTAATTTTGAGCAATCGCGGACAGTATTTTATGTGTAACTAAATTTAAAAGTTTTTTTTATTTGTGAATACATTGATAAATCTGGTTGAAATATTAAAATCAAGAATCAGAAACTTCGGATGAATTTTTCTCGTTTATTAATTAAGAAAATCTGAAATTAAGTTTTTCGAATCGTGTCGAAAGCTATTATCACAAGTTTTCAAATGTCAGTATTAAATGTTACAAAGCTGTCTATAATTTATTGCAAATTGTAACACATTGAATGTCTTATCAATTAAATCTTCAAAAGAATCGAACTATTTTTAGTAAAAATCTGAAAGTACTTTTTCTCTAAAGCGTGTCGAAAACTGTCATAACTTATTGTAAGTTTTCAAATTTTAATATTAAATGTCTTATCGATGAAGTTTCAAAAGAATGAAACTATTATTATCGTGTGAATAAATTGACGAAATTGATATATGTATAATAAAAAAATTCTCAATAGCCGAAATAAAATACCTTATACACAGATAACCTTTGAGATAATAATCAGGCGGATTTAACGAGATTTAATATGCGAGTATCCTATTAAAAGTTGTCAAGAAATTGTAAGTTTCAGATCGACCGTTGAAATTAAAGCCTACTTTGTAAAGGACTTAGTCTTTACAGACTCTATGTACTCCGTTAATGAAGATGCATCTTTTGAAAACTTGTTATAGTACAAGCAAAATTAAGAACGTGCTATTGTATTTCAGGATCATACCATGTACATTCTCATTTATATAATTTTCTTTGTCTCCGGCAGATACATTCATTATCAAAATAAGAATTAAACAGATGCCAATATATTTCAAACATATAAAATTGAAATAATTGTACACAATCAATAAGCTTGAGATTTTTTGTTATACGCAGTACTTATTGCAACTCTGAAAAAATTTTAATCAGATTAAACTAATTAAAACAAGTTTATAAGTATTCAGGGTTGGGAAAGTTACTTTATAAAAAAATAAACTAGTAGTATTAATTAATCATCGATAAATGCTGGTTAAAGCACTCGATTCAATATTTCGTGTATCATTTCTCGTTTTCAACTTAAAAACAGCCAACAAATTATACTCGAAGCAACGATAGACTCACTGCGATGATACAAGATGTATCCAAATACGAGCATCGTTTAAAGAAGCAAATATCCGCCCGTAATTGTCGCAATGATGAAATAATTTTAAGTTCGCTAGCGCTTTGATTCTTGGATGTATAGATCTCATGTATGAATCGCGCTAGATATCTGTCTTGTTGGCTAACCGAGCATAGATAGCAAATTGCGAGGATTCAGCGATCACGCGATGATATTGATCACCAATTATTCGCGATCGCAATTTCTTCCCGTACTTGTCGTGAACGCGTATCAAGAAAAAAATAATACGGTATGCGAAACGGCGCGGGCATAACGGACTCGTTCAATTGTCGTCGCGTGAATGATCCTGCGTACGGTGTGGCTTTGTTCGCCGAGCGTCGTAGACCGAGCGCCGTAAACAACTCGGTCGAAGGCCGAGCGCCGGTTACACGAAATGACGTAGCGCCGTAAATACCTCGGTGAAAAACTATTTGTCTATGTGGTGAAAAACTATCTGTCTCGGTGAAAGTCTATTGTACCCAATTATTCGGCTCGGAGCAGTCGAGCGAGGCGGACGTTCCGCGTGTCTTCGCGTCGCTTCCCGTAACGCGATCGTTTCCGACGAGAATCTCGATCGTCTCGTACGAAAATTATTAACACTTATCAATCGCGTTTAAGTAATTGTCGCGATCCGTAATCATATCGTTGATATCTACGGTGATATTTCGAGACGAATATCACGCGTAAGTTGAAGAGAAAATACCGTAAAGGACTTACATATACATACGTATAACTTATTAGTTTTGATACATCCACGAGCGATAATACCCTTTTTAACAATCGAACTCGGATGAATCTCTCTCACGTCGTGCTTTAAAATTTTCGTCGGTTTAAGTTAAATATTTATCAGTTTCGGATCAAAAGCGCAAGATAATATACGAATCGTCGAGTAAAACAATAACGAAAAATTATAATATATCGGTCGCTTGCTAAGAAATAATCTCTCTAACAATTGTACATACAAAAGTGCGCGTATAATATAAACTTGTCATTTTCGTCGCGTTCGGGAGTGCCGTTTAAATAATCGAACTAAAGACTTTTTAAAAACGGGAGTGTAAAATCGCGCGAACGATCTTTGTGTTTTCGCGAGTGTGCCCAGAGGACTATCTGACAATGAGTGGAGGAGGAGGCCAGGAGAGGCATCAACTTAGCTGACTCCGCTGCTGCGCATCGGGTGGTAAGTAAAAAACATTTTTATTAAGGCAACGTATCTACATCTCGTAGATCGTAGTTTGTAGATTAGTATATCTCGTAGATACGTTGCATCAAAATGGATAGAGTACAATTTCATTTCATATTTATTATTTTATCTATCGAAAGGGAGTAATTTTTACTGTGGAGGGTCGGGTGCCCCGTTGCAGCGCATCACATATTTTCACTTGTAGCCTATCCATTTTGCATTAACAAATTTATGTGTAAAGTAAAACATGACGTGAGACTCTAATATTTTGTCGAGAACGCTGAAACTTTGTATTATTTTTATACGTTATATGAGATTATTGATTAACTAGAACATTCAATTGTCGGTCTATCTATCGTACGGAAAGTTTCTTTTTTCTGAGTCTCACGTCATCTATTCTGTATGTGTATCTCGCGATAGACTTTCAAGATGCGTCTTGCATGAATACATGCCTAGTTACACGCATCTTCGTATTTTCGCGGTCGGTCTTCGCGAACAGTTTTTCAGCAAATTTTCAACAAGTTATTAATTGTTTAATTTCATTCATATTAACAATTTTAATTTATCGCGAAATGTAATAAAAATAAATATAACGCGAAGTAAATTTTTTTTCTACATATATACATACATATACATTTCAAATTTGGAGATTGAGTTACTAAGAGACAGTCATTATCGATTCTTGAATAAATAACGGAACTAAAAATTGATTGGTTTTATGCAGCAAATTTTTTAAATTAATTTTCTTCTTTAATTAACTTCTCGTGGTCGTGCATTTCGATACGATCGACGCTCGCATATAATTCGAACCGTACGAAATATCTGTCGGTGACGATAATAAACCGACTATGGAAGGAGTTTTCTTCCTTCCTGATTTCTGGTCGAAATGACTAGACTGTATGGCCAGGAGCAACGAAAGGTATGTCCAATCTGGCCCGACGATGGAAATGGTCAATATTGACCACTTGATGGAGTATGTGAGTACGGTGTTGTACGAAATAAGTTGATTTTTTCTTATGTGCCAAAATTCGGGTGGGTTATATTCTTATCTTTATATTCTTGCATATGTGCGGGATTAAAAAAACTTATTAATACTTATTATATCGCGCGCGTATAACCCCAAATCGGTCTTCTAAATCGTGTCGCGGTTTTAACGAAAGACTTGCAGGTTTATTAACAAAAAGTTAAAACGTGGGTAGGTAGGAAAATAGATAAGACTATACGGCGGAATACGGATAGTTAGAGATTCGGGTAGGCAGGGTCAGAGGGACATAACTTCATAATTAAAAAGATAGATAAAGTTATAACTGCAATGTATTACTATTAAATATAAAATGTATTAAATTACACTAAAATCATTATTAGAAACTTTATATTGTAACTTTGTTGTATTTATTTTAAATTTTACAACATTAATTGTAGAAATTAGAAAAATGTAACATTGAATATAAAATCGGATGCGTATAATAAGATGGAAGTTATTATCCGTTTGTTAAGTTTTTACTTTAAATTTACTTAAAATTTTTGTAGATTTGATTTACTTTCAAGAGATCGTTAATAAATGCATTCGGGATATTTTTATCCCAAACATGCAATATGTATATATAATTTACATTGCAAGAATTTCATGTTATTGTATGCGTACCGAATATTTCATATGTAACGTCGAGAGAAATATTGTATTGTACAGGTATTATATTTTTAATTTTATAATGTCATTATTTCTTTTATAATATTGTATATATTGTAAAGGAAATTACAAGAAAAATAAAATAAAAAATAAAATTGTATGAAATCACATTCTAAAGAAAAGAGGGCTGCCGATCGACATTGGTGGGGAATGGAGGAGGGCCTTATATTTTTGCGATGCACTATTAATGTAAACACAATACCGTACAATTATTGATACGTAACATTGGCGTTACATTAGCATTTATTCTATATTCAATATTACAATCTTATTGGGCAATCTTGGCAATACAATCAATCCAATATTAAATAATAATCATCTAGGTACAATATCGGTAGTATATTTGCATTTATTTTATGACCAATATTGGTGTTATATTGGTAAAATATTGGCCAATGCACTGCCAAGGTAACCAATGTTATCCAATGTATAGCTAATGAATTGTGCTTCTAAGGAGGCGCTTATACGCAAAGGCAAGGCCTATGCGATTTGTGGAGGTTTAAAAAATATATAAAGTAACTATTAATGTAACTATTAAATTAGTTACTAGTTATCAAAGGTTTATCGCTTACGATTGAAAAAGTGTTTATTATAAACGATTCAAAAAGCATTTTAATCAGGGTTGGGAAGTAACTCGTTACTTGTAATGAAGTTACAGTTACCGTTACTTCTTTTTAGCAACTCTAACTTAACTTCGTTACTTTCTCTCCATCTGAATGTAACTGAGTTAAGTTACAGTTACAGATGGAGAGAAAGTAACGAAGTTAAGTTAGAGTTGCTAAAAAGAAGTAACGGTAACTGTAACTTCATTACAAGTAACGAGTTACTTCCCAACCCTGATTAAAATGCTTTTTGAATCGCTTATAATAAACACTTTTTCGATCGTAAGCAATAAACCTTTAACAAACCGTTAACAACAGTTAAAAAATTATCAAAAATTACGAGCAAGTTCGCTATTTCTGTACACAATACAAAAGTGCAGCGTTGCAATTTGTAATACGTAAATTATTAAAATGTGATTTACTCACGCACATAAACAGTGGCCAGCAGTTAATACAAATCTGTCATTCAAAATGGCACCGCCGCAAAAGTGTCCGCCCTTTCTTGTTATGCTCACGAGCCATGGAAATTCTCTTGGCGCCGCATCTTGACCTCCGACAATCCTCGCTTCTCGTGTCCTCTCACTCCTGCCGCACGGAACATCTGCCACTATCAAATACGGATTTCCTCGGTTAATGCTCGATAACGATTAATTGCCTTGGCGATCTCGTTACGAGGCCTGGTGCACATATCCAATTCGCCCGATACCCTGAGCTCACCGATCGATAGCGACTCGTTCTTAGGCGCTAGCTTGATCTCTTTTTCTTTTTGTCGCGCGAATGAAACGAGGACGAGTATCGACACACTGAAAGTATTTAGAGACTCGCTAAATAGGACGACGCGCTGTGCGATTTGTTTAACGATACTCTTAGCAAACGCCATTGTCCACTCGTTCCCTTTTACTAAGACAAAAAGACGATTTCATTTTCACAGGAGTAATTGGACATTCAATTAGTGTATCGTTTCCTCACAATTAATGCCTCTTTTCTATTTTCGTTTTTTTAAATATATTTCTCCACAAGAGAATTTACTGTCACCAATTTTTTCGATGAAATTATTCATCTATAAATCATGCTCTATTATAAATACAGATCCCATTTTACAGCTTTGTTTGTGGTCTACGTTTTTTATAAGTTACTTTACTAATAATACTATTGGTACATTGTGCTTCAATGTTTTAATTACGTATTCTGATAGAAAAGGCAACTCATTGTCAGACATACGCGAAGAGAATTTAAGCAATGTTTTTCGCCTCGATAAAAAGCGAATGTTTCGAAAATTTTTTAAGTGATCGTCGATATTATTTCTAAATACTTTTCTCGTGATTTTTTTACAATATGTATTACTGATATCATTAATACATTGCGTTTATTCAACATTTTATTTATTAGGATAAATCGTTTGCAAACTCATTCGAAAATGTAAGAGAACCGAGAATCACCCGAAATATCGCAATTATTATCAAATGTTGTTAGTGTCGGCCATCGGTCCATGTTTCGATTATTCCGATCCGTAGGGAATTACCATCTGCACTCTTGTTGACGAGAGCATATTGACAGGTTATCGATCGTCCTTAGTATTTGATGATTAATGTTCGTGACGTGGCGTAAATGAGTAGAGCGACTTCCATGTATAATAGTAATATCAGAAGACCGATGAGTGACAATGCGATCAATTTTAAGAATATATATAACGGACTCTAATCATAAAATTTATTGAAAGTTGTAGAAACTAATTCGATAATGGGTTTTTTTCAAGAGAGATTTACGATGAATTATAAGATTATAAATTAACGTTCATGTTTATCGTAAATATTGCAAAAAATCACAAGAAAAGTATCGACGGTAGCTTTAAAAAATTTCAAAAAATTCACTTTTTATCGAGGCGAAAAACTACAAAACTTTCATTGCTTAAATTCTCTTCGCGTATGTCTGATTGTGAGTAGTCCTTTTTATCGGAATACTTAATTGAAACATCGAAGAGCGGTCATTAATATGTAATATAAATTGGAGAAACGTGAAAAGTAAAGATGTTGACATAGTTTTCGTCATTAGGGGGGGAATTGCCGAATGCGTACCATTTAAGGTATTATTTAAAATGTACACCATTTGGTACTGATTTGTACGCAAACAACCGTTGGAAATTGTAGTTTGATGGTTTCGGCATCTATTGTTACATGTCTAACGTTTTCCTAATAACAAATTAATTTGTTACAAGTCAAGTTAGGAAACCGGTCGCCTCCTTGAAATAATCGAATTTTTGAGTGAAAATAATCAAAAGTCGAGTAAACAGTATAAGATTGATATAAAAAAGTTAAGCGACGTTGGAAAATCCGGGCCTTAGTGATTCACGCGTCTATCTTGAGAGAAGATTTAATTTCATCGTGACAATTACGTTGATTCCATGATTTTCCGTTTCACACTCGCTGTAATACTCTCTTTATCAGTTGTTGTATTAGATCGCTGAAGAAGACCCGAACATGGATCGAAACGTTCGAGAACAAAAGAATATATTTTCCATGTTTTAAATCACGCACTATGTTCCGCGTTTATTGGCTCACATTGGCCTGCCCTCATCGATTCTTTACATAGTTTTATATCAACATTAATTAAAAGAAAGACCATTTACTATTCCGACAATACAGTCACCTCAACACCGCAAAGGCGCGTTCAGCTACAATTGACGATTATATCGTTATACCACAGGCAATATTCATAAATTGTGTTATTAATTACTATAATTAGATTGCACTAATTACGTCGAATCATAATTGATTCAGCTATTGTAGAAAGAACATAGAAAATGGCCTTTTCAGTGGTTTGTTATTAGATATTTCAGTTCAAACCACAATAAACCATTGTTAGATCTTTTGGGTCTAACAATAAATCATTGGGCAACAAATTGATATTAATAAAGCACAATTCAAACTATTGTATATAATAAAACATAAACAAACAATGTATATTTCCAAGTTCGTGAGGCACCTTTTTAGAAAACAAAACCTGATTTCTCTGATTGTACAATAAAAGAATCGATTTGTGCTTTTTAACGATCGATTTAATCATGTCAATCAATATGCATTTCGTAAAGTATGAGAGACTTTCTTTTAATAATCGGTTCGGAATCAAGAAACAATCGAGGAGTAAGAATAATAGACCGAACCGAATTCCTTTTCATGTTCGATTAAACTCGGGGAAAATCGGAGAAAGTGCATCCCTAACTCTAGGCGAGTTCTGATTGGCGCGTGTGTTTGCGTTGCATTTATAATTGAAGCCCAAAATCGCAGCGTTACTGAAATGTTAACCGATTTGAGCGAATCCCCTCTCTCGTGGCAGCACAATTTAATGCCCCGAGCAGATAGGGACAGATACGGTGGATCTGTCACTACAATCCCTGCGACGTCCCTGCCCCGCGCGCGAAACCCCGGTTACCCTCTTCCCTC
Source organism: Vollenhovia emeryi (assembly GCF_000949405.1). Lineage (NCBI taxonomy): Eukaryota > Metazoa > Arthropoda > Insecta > Hymenoptera > Formicidae > Vollenhovia > Vollenhovia emeryi. The sequence goes on from NW_011967195.1 coordinate 529,160, forward strand.
GCCGACCCCTTCGAGCCACCCACAAGTCGATCCCTCTCTCGTTTCACGCCCCGACTGATTAATTGGACCTCTACGCCTACACCACCGCATTTCCACCCACCCCCGTTCTCTCTTCCACAACAGGCGAGGAAAGCACGTCGAAGCGACCGGAAGGGAGGCGTTGGTAGCATAGAATTCGAAGTCGCCTCTATTCCGAAACGCGTAATAGATATGTCAAAAGCAGCCTAGGGATGCCATCATGATAATACGGCCGATGCCTTTGGTGACCAGGTTTAGCGTGGAGGCACCCCGTTTATCCTTCTGTCGGGTCAATTGTGCTCAGGGAGTGTCGAGAAAAAGCTTTCTCTCTTTCTCTCCCGGCATGTTTTTGGAAAAGTCTAGCCGTTACCGTAAATCGACGGTGTCTCGACAGCCGAAGTCGCGCGGTGCGTTTATTGCGTTGGCAAAGTAGATCGTATGTGAATCCACGAAGGCATAATGTGCGAGAAACGATCCTATCCCGTCGCCGGGCGACGAATATACGTATTTATTGCAGGGACGATCAACGGATGAAATTCAAATTGCATATGATTAACGTCAAATCTCCTTAATGATGTCGCTTGCACAATATACACGTTAGATATGAAGGGGATTAAACTTCGCTCGATATTGATTCTCTACCAACGATAAGATAAATCTGGCGATAACCTTGGACATCTGTCGGAACAATTTCGGCCTCGATATCTCACCTGAAAAACCAACGAGATAAAAAGTGCTTTGCAGATTACTCGCCGAGTAATTATATTAAGTGTTCTCTCTGGGCCAATTTAAAATGTTACAAATCCAAAATCTGTACCGTAATGCATTCAACGCGACGGCGTTTTAAAGGGAAACGTTCCAATTTGATCAATATGTATTAAGAGCAACGGACTTATATCTCGCCGATAATTCGTCCCTCAGCTAATAAATTCCACGGCGACTTGTATATCTCTTCGATAGACAAGGTAAATGGTAAGGGGCGAATGGTTTCTTATTAACCCTTTGAAGCATGGTGGTAACCCACGTTACCACCTCAACTTCTTGGCCTCTTAATTTCTAGTTAACGCATTTAGGTTGAGTTTTTTTTGCATTTTTTGGGTATCTTAGCGATAAAAAACATAAAAGAAAGTTGAATAGTCTTCCAAGTTTTTCAGCATTCTCGTTTGATTACGGTATTTAGGGACTAATCACGTCCGCGTCTTTAGCTCTGGGTAGTGCCAAAAATGAATAAATTCTAAGAAAATATCAAATTTCAATTTTGCATCCGTCATTTCGCGCATGCTATTTTTTATTCTGTAAGAATTTTCAACCAAAATTTAGATTCCATGGGTCCTAATAATATCTAAATAATGTTTCTTAGCATAGATGAATTATATTTGAATGATGTTATTTTTTAGTTTTAAATTCCGCCATCTTGAATCCGCCATTTTGAATTATGAAAATCTGATAACGGATTCGTAATCAGCGACCGCAAAAACCCTTGTATACAAAATTTCACAAAAAATGGTTCAATAGAAAAATATATGCTTCAAAGGGTTAAATGTGTATAATAACGAAAACCGAGTGCGTTATTTTCACGATTTTTCATATTAGATTTATATTTGAAATGTTAAAGAAGAAGAAAGTGTATGACGGAAAAAGAATTAAGATATCAATTTTCTGAAAAAATATAATAACTTCTGAATACATAATAAATATGTCTCTATAATTAATATTTGTATTACGCAAATGCATGAATAATGGATGTTTCGTGTTATCTTTTTCCTGTATCTTCTTCAATAAGCCAAGACAGTTTGCCGGTATTAGAAGTTTATGGAGATTTCTTGCGACCTCGTGCGGGTTAAGAACCTTCCTGATACCGTCCGTCATGATTTTGACATTGAATGGTCGTTGACAAAATCTGGAGCTACTCGGCTACACCGAGGTCGTGTATTTCTCAACTTCCGGCCTTCGGCAAGGCTTATCGGCTAATTCTTCAGTTTGCACATGTATTTGCCTTTTGACTGCGAAAAAGCAGGTCGGTGCCAAAAAAATGCAACTGGTTTTTTCCCCCTTTCAAATAGCCCGGAACTATTTGCGCCGTCGCTCGACCAAGTTTATTTCCTCAATTTCGAGCACTTTCATAAAATATGTCATTACTTTTTCTGTTAGCGGTAAACCACATTTTTTCGATTTTCGACGCAGCCGTATATTCAAGTGATCGTAAACTGTGATGTAACAGCAACGTAATTTGCGCGCAAACGTAATTTGTTTATCGACTGAAATAACGGCAGTATTCCAGCCGAATATTTCATGCGAGGAATATTTTTCCATGTAATACCGATTACCTTTTATTTACAAATCGCTGAATTTAAAACGAGTCAACCGAATTTCTGAAAAATATATTTTAATAATGCTTAAGTATATATGCGAAATAAATAACGCACGCCGGAAGTTTCGAATATAATATTTCGTGAAATAGCATAATTTGTGCATAATGGATGCCAAATCCTGATTACGACCTGCCGAACGGTCAAAATTATCAAAATTTTATTCAGTCTCGGCGACAGTGTGGAAAAGCAATTATTTTTAACATTGTATCGCATCCACGGTACGTTGCATAATCTCGCGGTTGATTATTCAGTTACAACGCGTAAAATTAATGCTTATAATAATCGATGTAATTGTTCAGCGAAGGAACGGTTGGTAGGCAGTTATCGATCTGATGAATAAACCACTTTGCTTTGCTTCCATATAATATTGAGCCTAAATATTTGATAGAAATGGCCGTTTTATTGCCGGTAAAACAAATAATTACCTTTATTAAATTCACCCAGGCGCCAGCCCTCTATCTGATGTTTCGTGCCAAAGAGTGAATTGTAAACGAGATAATGACGCTATACAGCCTGCATTATGCACCGGGACGTGTTGTTCAAATAATCTATCAACGCGCTGTCTCTGGCACGGGAGCTTTTTCGGACGTGAATCAACATGGGAGACAATTTTTTGCGGAGCGTTAATTCCATCATTTTTTCCATGCGCATGCATTTTATCTCGATCGTCCAGTCGGTTGGCCGTCGAAATTTGACACGCAGAATGAAATATTTACCCATCCCTGTATCTACTTGTTTGAAAAAAATGAAATCGATATTAAAAGATCATCATAAATTGTGCCAAAATCTTTAAAAACTGTCTCTGTATAAGAAGAAATTAGAATATTTTAAAAGATTTGAAAGAATCTTTTTATACTTTCGATCTGTAGAATAAATTACCTAATAACCTGCTAAATTTTATTGAACAATCGTGGGAAATCAATCTAAATCTAAAACTCGTTAAAACACGAGCACTTAATAAGATACTTTATCTGTGACCAGATAGATTGGATGGTATAGGATTACAATTATGTGATCACAAGCTCTATTAGCTCTATTAGTTCTAGTATCAATTTAATGCGATTAGTTATATGCTTGATATAGTGTTTAGTTCGATCGTCTTGTCATTTGTTGCCTCAAATACTCGAATAGTAATAAAAGCGCGAATTATTGCAAAATATTTTCGGTCTTATCTAAAAAATTAAAATAAACATCCATTTTATTTATTTAAATTATACTTTTTATAATCGATATTGGGAGACTTTTGAGTGACTTTGTGTATTAGTCGAGAAAAGATCGATTGAAATTGTGCCAAACATATGAAATTAAAATAAAGTGTAAAGTGTAACATTTAGCCAAAGGTTTTTCGAGAATACGTTCAAATTGACCGGCCATATATTTCCGTCTGTCCCATTGTTCTCTTTTGCTTCAGGCTTTCGTTAAGTCACTCTCGAGTATCGGTTGGCAGCGGGAAGCGAATATTCGCTACGTTAATGGCGAACACTAAATTCGGTTTATTAACTTCCGGTGTTCTAGCGTAATCCGCGAGCTTCTATTCCGAATTCTCCATTGACTTCCGCTCACCGTCTAATGCCTCCACTCCGGCTAAATGGACGCCAACCCACAGAAAAGCTCGAGAGCGGCCGTTGTCGGCCGATCTCGTCGTCAGAGGCAACGAACCGTAGCATAAAATGTACGTAATAATATGCGACCGCTGTTCCAACCATTGGAAAATACATTTCGGTGTTTCCTGCGCCGACTTTGCAACGAGACTCGTCGATTTGCTACAAACTTTTTCTACTTGTCTCCTCTTATGTCACTTACTTGGCAATTACACACACCATCATCCATTTAATACTATTTTTATTAACTAAACTGACGTTTACGTACGAATGCGTCCGTCGAATAGTGCGCACGCTAATTAAATCGAGGAATAAAGTGAAACATTTCACCCGTTTCATCTTGGCGCACTTCTCGTAAATGAATCGATAATCTATTAGACAGTTTAGCGAAATGCAAAATGAAGTTACGTTCGGCTAAATGATTTTCTAATTTTACGCTAACTTTGTAATACGCAATATGTGTTTCATTTGTTACATGATAGAATCGTTCGCTCCATATAAAAATAGCAAATGTATTTAAATCTCCGATAGCACATTGTTACGGCTTGAACTACAGATTTTTTCAATAGGGATGATTGACGCGTACATTTAGCTTAGTGAACTCACGGATCCAAGCTTACTACATTACAAATATTAATATACTACATTTACGCATCATACACATTCACGTATGCTTTTTAATAATAATATAAAAGAGTGAAATTTGAAGAAAAATAGAAGCAAAAGATAATACAATATAAAAAGAAGAAGAAATTTTTAAGTATATTTTAAGTAAAAGTATTAAGTACGTGCACGTGTTAAAATATTTTAATTAAAACCGCAAAGTTAAATAAAATTTCCTGATTCTGCTTTATTCATAGTTTGAATGATGTAAACACATCCTGTGTATCTCAAAGTTTTATATGCAATATATATATACGATAATAAAAATGCATTCGTATTTTTTATATATTAATATAAAACAATGGAAGATTTGAGAAATTATAAGAAGGTAAAAGTTAAAATAATTAATAATTATCGAAAATATATATAAATTTTTCAGAATCAGTCGTAATTGTAAATTAACTTGAATATAAAAGAAGCCGTTAGGAGATTACAAAGAGTCATTTTTATTTAAAAAAAAAACCGATGGATAAAGTCTTGTACGATGGATATAAAGAAGTTGAGCGCGATTTATTTGAAGTTAAAATAATACAATTATTCAAACTTCTCGGAATAATAATCAAGCGAGGTATGCTGCATAATACGTCACGCAGTAAATAAGTTTTCGAAAAATTAATTGCAACGGGAATAGTTGGCGAACTTCTCAGAGTTTCGAGTGAACTGACTAATACAGAGTTTGCCATAGATGTTGTGTAGTTTGATAAAGTAAGTTTGCTACCTAAACTTTGAGAACCACAGAAGAGGCTTTAGGTTCCACTTCACGGATAGCTACGAAAATAAGTGCGCGGGAGCGCTTCCTGCGCGCGATAGTACATATGCTTTATGAACATTTCGTTATTACTATTACAACGCGTAATAAGACACAGCGCGGCATCGTATTTCGAATTGCATACTCCAGCGTGAAATAACATTTGCATAATTGGAGGATAAGAAATGCAATATACAGAGAAAGCATAAAATGTATAAATGTAATTCAATGTAAAATTTCGTTATTACGCCACGTTTACTGTTATATTTAATTATAAAAATTTGCAATATTTAATAATACAATCTCTAACGGTAATGCGGTAGTTTTGTGCATTAAGTGTTGTTAATTATCGTAAGAATCTTTACGAGTGGTGTTTAAAATGTATTTAGAAAAGCAAGTTTTTATTAAATTAAAGAATATATAAGGATATATAACCATACAGTCCATAAAGTTAACATAACGTTGCTGAAACGTTGCAATGTTGAATATTGAAGTATAAATATTTTTTCTACGTTGAATCTAGGTTAATGTTTGTAAATTCATTTTTTATATTGCTACAATGTTAAAACAATCTTAAACAAATTATTATTTTTTGACACTCAAATAGAAATACTTAAAAAATGTATAATTATGAAATGTATATGTAATATTTTTGCAACGGTCAGAAATTTTCTGAGCTAAGATTTGATTTTAGTGGAATAATTTCAGCACTACTTCCAACAGTTGTAAAAAATATTCTGCTAAACGCGACCAATGTTAACTCAATATAATTTAACATTGTTTTCTGAATGTTGAATTGTAACGTTTACGAGATATTACAAGTCAGCGGACATTAGACGGTTTTGCAATATCTTTTCAACGTTGAATCTATACATTTCGTAACATTGATGCAATATTGTAATGGATCGTTTCTGAGATGTTGATTCAACATTTGTGTGCTGTATGGGATATTCTCTCATCATAAATAGACCCATAATTATAGTAAAATTAATTTGTTCCCCCAAGAATATTTTTCCGCCGTACTAAAAATTTAGAGTTGAAGACAACAATTTCGTTCTATGAATGTTAAGAATTTTAAAGTTATTTTATAGACATTACTCTTCAATGTTTATACGCGTTCAAAAATATTCTATGTGCTTTTAAGGCGGTTGCAGGAGCATTATAGTCGCATATCTGACGGTACAAGAAAAATAAATTTAGTTAGAGTCTACTTACAATTAGTATACTCGGCTGGAATTCGCGTGACTAAAACCCCGAAGAACCAAACGAGTGTCAGCATGACGAATCCCGGGTGCGCCAGACCGAACATCTCGCTTCAGATCTGCTGAGGCTTTGTCGGAGGGCAATCAAAAAGTGTCACACTCTCGTTGATGTCGGCTCTTCTTTATACGTGCGACCACGATCGCATCTTCCTCGTCTCGATTTCCTTCTCTGTTGCCGCCCATCGCCCTTGCCATCGTCGCTTTCCGCGGTGCGTGGCATGTCGCGAGGCCGTGAACTTCGGATCTGACAATGACTCGTGGCCATCGGTACACACGGAATTACCCGTGTGTTCGGTCGCAGCGGAAATCCACTGATAAAGCCCGAGGCGACCCTGGTGGAATGTTCAAGGCGAACGTTCGCGAAAATTTCTCACGCGTGGGACTGTAGATTGGTTAGAGACCAAAAAACAATAGAGCATTTAATTGTACGTGTGTAGTAAAAGCGAAATTGATTTATTTCATTCAATCAATTTTTACGTGTCAAGGTGCGTCGTCGTGATTCTATAAATCTCGTTTCGGTTGCATGCTACGTGCTCGCTACGTACGGTATAAGGTCGAAATGTCGTTTTAAATCCGACCCTGCAGAGCTACGCAATTACAATATCCGTATCTTGTATAGTTCGAAGCTACTTTTCTTCGGAGGAAAGTTTGCTACAAAAACATGAAAATTCCAAAATTTTTACTCTATAATTCAGAATGTATTCGTTTTCAAGTACTTTTTATGCTTGTTGGTATGACAAAATTAAAAATAACTTGGCATGTGGTATGTTGAAAAACATACATGGTATGAAGGAAACATATCTAGCAAATCCGGCACTTTTTAAATGTGCATTAGCTGTGTTTAATGTTCTTTTTGTATTTCTAATTTTGCGTAATGCGTTTAATGGTGCTTTTAGGCGCGAAATATACGCGCTGCATGGCAATGTGCAGCAACGTCGGAGATCGTGATTGCAATCATGAACTTGTATACATATATTGCTATTACGTGAATTGCACGTACATCGCGGTTCCAGATCTTCGGATGGTCCGGTTGCTGCGGCGAATAAACACGGTCATCGTATGTAATCATAGCTCGCACGTGCATACGTTCTGTACGACGTCGTCTGTCATCGGCAAATGGCAATCGGATTATGTATCTACGAGCAATCGCTGTGACAGGTGGGCAGGATAATCAGGAAACTGGGAGCTGTCGTTTACGAGAGTTTCAGAACAAGTCGCGCACCAGCGTTGGTAGAATAGCCTAATTAGTCGTCGCACCCACAGGAAAAATTTCCGGATCCAATGCTATTACACTTCAATGTATCATAAAATAGGATCGATATAGCGCCAATCATATTTATTATAGAGAGAAAGGAATATTTTCATCTTAAATGAAAAATTTTTTAATCTAGAATAAAATGATAGTATGTATCGTCTTTTGTCGAATATCGTGGTGCCAACTTCATGCGTTGTAAGATGGAGGGAAAATTTATTCTAAACGCAAGAATATCTAAATTTACATTTATATAAGTTACTCTTGTCTCAAAATAGTAAGTCAATCTTTTTTAATTCGATAGAGGCGAATAAGAATTATTGATTTTATTTTGATATTGTCTTATTTTTATACTAAATGAGGTTGCGAGAAATATAAATGCGTAAAGAATATTTTGTGTCTCGGTAACAGAAATCGTTTCTGAGGGTGCAGGGTTCTGAGAAAATTCCGATTTCTATGCCTATATATTTTTGCGGTAATGTGCAACTGCGACTTTAGAGTCTCATAATGTCGTGCTAAAAGAATATCCCAAAAAATCAGTGTCGACGGCAAGTAAAAGATTAAAATTTTGCGGGTGTAGTAAACAATTATATTGTTTCTCGTTTGTTCCCGATATTCGCGCTAATTGTTATATAATATATATGTAGATTGCATGTGTGTAATTATAATAATTTCTTCGAGTGAAAATAGCAAATTACGGCACGTGATTATATAGGATTTGTCCCTTCTAATTTATAAACCGTTATGCGATATTCCCTTGCTAATGTATCGCTTAATCGAATTTAGAAGTTTAGAATTTTGGGTGATCGAACGTTCAAAAGAATGAAAAGAAACAGCCGATTGCAGAGGGAGCAATTCATCAGCGTCTTAAAATTTATCTCGTGCTCATCTCGCTGGCAGCTTCGACTTCTCGCTGCAAAGCTGTTCACTCACGAAGATAGAGTTTGTGATTCTGTGTAGATCGATTCTGGAAGGGACCGTTTCCGATATTTATCTCCCGTCGTATCGTGACGATACTCAATGAATGTTAATGAAAACAAGATTGCCCGCAGACATCAATTAAGGAAAATGTGGAACACGTACTTGAATAGCTAGCAGTGTCGATACATATCTTTTATTTTTCCTTGTTGCGATACTTGTGATATCTCCGGGTTACATATCCCTCAACTCTTTCTCCATGGCGAGAGGAAAAGCCACATGTTACATGTACGGATAACAAAGGAAGAAAGACCTCAAACGTACTATGAAGAATGTAAAAAAAAAATGAAACAAAAGCACCGAACAATCTTTATATCGCGGAAAGATGAAGTCTTTGTAGAATTTCATGGAATCGTACAAACGTATTTAAGATTTCGAGAATAATTTTTCACTCAACGTCCATGAACGAAATATGAATATTTCCTGATGCAACGATAAAACTTAACGAGATAATTGACTCTAGGTAGTTGTCGTTCCTTACACACGCGCAACTGCGCTAAATTGCTTCTCCAACTTCGCGTGAATCGGTGAAGGCATGTGCCAAGAGACGTGCTCCGTGTCCACGTGGGAGTCGGGCATGTACACGCCGCAAGTGTTCATTCGTGCAGGTGCATGTACGATCGCAGGTACGCGCTGCGGGGATATGAAAGCGAGAGTAGCTCCGCTATTACTCCATCCACGATCCGTTGAACTTGACCCACTATTTGTCCCGCGATACGATATGGTTCTCGGCATCTATAGCGTCGCGCATCTTCATGTCGTCTCACCTCCTTCGTTTTCCTCTCCCTCGTTGGAGTTCAGCTACGCGGCGGGATGTTGTCTGAGTTACCTGCGCTCAGCAGGTAACGCGAAATATTTCTGTAGCTGAGTAAGCGGGTCAAGTTCGTCCCGTGGCTCGGAGACGAGATAACGCGGTAGACACGGAAGTCCAATTTCGTCACGGTTGCCATCACATCGAAGATATCTCCGTATAAATATTACTAATCGGGGGCTTAACGATATTTGCTCCACACATGATGAGAAATTCTTCGCTAAGATAATATATTTGCCATTGTGACGTCGAGTGTTAAACAACGTGTCATGCGTGTAAATCATATGTGTAAATTTTCCGTCGCGAAACACACACGGGTTCTGTTTATATGGGTATAAATACAGTGGTATAAATACAGAGCTCTATTTATGTGGTATAATACAGAATAATATTACTATAAAGGAATATGATATTAGAATTTAACTGAGAATAAACTATCTTGGCGTTTAAAAATAGGCACAATATCAAAGTGATTGAAGGAGATTGTTTAAGACGAGTAAAAGTTAATTGGTAAAAATTCACGGCTCAACTTTCTCTCCCCAGTTTGCTTGTTCGAAATTACTTCCTCCATGCTTCGCGGGCGTGTAGCTAGTTCCGAGGTCGTGATTAGGAGACTTTTGACGGCGTGGCATTACCCGCTTACGAACATGACCTGGGTAAGGTCGTGAACATTGAATGTTACGAGATACCAGGGAGTCACTGACCGAGGCCAAGCAGACAAAAGTTTCGTTCAATACACCTGAGGTAGACGGCCTTGACAGCCCACAGTTCCCGAAAACTGTTGCCGCATATTTGTTCATTATTTAGATACACATAGAAATAATGCTGGCCAAATACGGTCTTAGAATAAAGCGGGTGAATATTCGTAACTTACGAACATGTACTTATCTAACAAATATGGCCACCGGCGACAATTTTATCTAACATTTTTACTTATTATGAAAACCCCAGATGCAGTTCAACTCAATGGTAAAAAAATGAAAAGTTATCATTTATTTCTGGGTGTCGAGAAAATATGAAACTGCACCCACAGAAAAAAATTCCGGATCCAATGCTATTAGGTACATTTGAATGTATCATAAAATAGGATCGATTATGCGCCAATCATACTTATTATAGAGAAAGAAATATTTTAATCTTAAATGAAAAATTCTAAAATTTTTATAAATATATATAAAATATAAATATAGATAAGAATAAAATGATAGCATGTATTTTGCCGAATATCGTGGTTCCAACTTTGTGCGTTGTAAGATGGAGGGAAAATTTATTCTAAACGCAAGAATATGTATGTAAACTTACATTTATATACTAAGTTATTCTTGTCTCAATATAGTAAGTCAATCTTTTTTAATTCGATAGAGGAGAATAAGAATTATTGATTTTATTTTGATATTGTCTTATTTTTATGCTAAATGAGGTTGTGAGAAATATAAATGCGTCAAGAATATTTTTTGTCTCGGTAACAGAAATCCTTTCTGAGGGTGTGGGATTCCTTGAGACTAATAGTCTTTTAAATTTAATTGCGGGAATTTGTTTCGAAGGAACTTTGGAACTCTAGGGTGAACTCTATCAATTATATCGAAATTCTGAAAACGAGATGCCAACTCCACAGAGGTAACGCGGTGGTCCTTGCGAAAATTAAATTGCAGAAGTCGAGAGTATAGAAGTCCAATAGGGGTATCAATAGACTGCATAGGCTGTCACGAATCGGGTTATGACCGGAAGCGAGCGAAATGGTGAACGAAACTTGCCCGGCGCGCGGCTATTGAGGAAGAAGAGCCAATCACAGTCCAATTCATGAAAAGGAAAATTAAATTTCGTTGAAGCGAGCTCGCAGAATGACATCGTAATGTCAGCTACGTGCGCAATATACATACATATAGGCCGAGGCTTTTTTTTCGGGAACTGACCCGATGCGCCCGAAATCAAGCAGTTCCTCGAATGAGAACGGCGCCGTAGTATTCCCGATAAATCGAAATCGGTAGAACCTCGATATGCTTATATTTTTCGATAACCGCGAATATTTCTGGCATTGTTTTGAAATATAACAAATAGTTGTTGCAATTTGAATATATATATATTTGTAATAAAGCTCTGTGATTTTTACAATTTTTATGTTTTCTATGGAATGTAAAATTTTTGTTTCGCGCAAAACTCTGTGAATATTCATCTTAGCAATATTAATATTTGCATCTGAAATTGGAATGTAAGTAGATCGAGAGGTTGAGCAAAATTATTTGTTTGCGTCGCGTGGAATTATTTCAACAAGCAACTAGTTTGACGAAAATTGAGATTGATTTCGCCTCCTGCATATGAATTGATTGCACGGCATTCAACTCGTCATACCGGAAATGGAGACCTATAAATAGCGATCTGAAATTTTACTTCTGTACACAAGCATAATAAAAATATTCGTCAATATTGATCTGTAAATTTTTCAATCTACGTTCGCAATAAATCGCTTAACTGGTTTACGATTATTTATGAAATGCTACACCACGCGCGTCAATTTACTCGCGCTCGATATACCTGCGTATCTCGTACGTCGCTAAACCCACTAATACCGCTAAACCCACTGGTAATTAATACGTTTCAAAAGTTTAACTTCGTTAAGGCAATTTCGGCCTTCCGGTATAATCGATACGTAAATGAAGGATTAATCGTTTTGACACATGTGCCAGGCAGTTTTGTCGTGACGCAAAGCGGCGCCTCATGTAAATAAAACTTGTTAAGAGATAATCACGAGCCTCCATTAACTTCAATAAAGTATTTAAGGCAACGTTAATGGAACTCACCGCTGGTATACTGCGGCATCAACGAAATAATAAGTCGCGGGCGAGCGTCGGTCGGCAATATAATGCACGAACGAAATTCGTTTAACAATTTAAGCGACGCCCCGGGAGCGGTTCATTGAGCGCATTCAATCGCATTTGTACACACAAAAACCTCTGATTAAATGGCGGTACATATGTATCTGACGTACATGCATGCCGCGGTATACTCGCGAATTCGTTGCGCGTATCAGCGCGATATTTCCATTGATTTCGATCGCAAACCGCGGATGCAGCTTTCGATCGACCAAGAAAACTTTTTGTATCAACGATATTGGAATTTATGAAGATCCAGCGGGATATTGCGCTTTATGAGAGTCGTGCAGAAACCTGTATAGTTGGATACAAAGCAGGCTCGAGGAAATATATCGCTTAGTATTATTCTGCATCGTGATATCGTAATTTTGAAGGTTTAAGATTATGGTGACTAATGATGAATAACAACTCTGAAAGCACCTGCGAATGAGGAAGCATCTGTTGATCCAATTTTCCTCGAAGGCTTTTTCATTTCGCGACAAATGGGAACTCGTGGGAAATGGGTCACAAGTTTTAGGCGCAATCATAAATGTACTATATGTGTATAAAATCGCGCGCAATGCAGCATGCACTTGCATTACGTATATCTCAGTGAATTTTATTGAACGCAGTTTCGATTAAGCTATGCATATTGTGCGCACCCGAAACGAATTATATCGGCAGTTTTTGGAATTTATTATTCTTTCCGTACAGTTTTTGCACTGGGACAATTGGGTTCGCGCAATAACTTACAGAAACAGCAACGGTCCGCGTGATACTTATATAGAATGTACCACTACTCGTACGTATTATTATTCTCTACTGCATTGCAAAATATGACCGGACAATTTTATATATTAAAAAAATTTAAAGAATTATTTAACACTATAATCTCGATTTAAAGTATTTAAATATTTTACGGCAAAATTTAGCTAATCTACTTTGAAAGAAGTGGGTTTGTTTCTTTTTACGATTCTTTAATTTTCAGTCTCTTTGTGCGTAAATTCTCAGAGCATTTTGCAAAACTTTATGAGAGCTTTTTGAAATTTTACCATACACGATCACACGATTTCCATGGTAAAGAAGAAAAAATTCTCTCCGTATACGTATGTGTCCTATCCGAAAGAAGAGGTGCATAGGTGTAATGTGACATTGGCACATGGCACTGCGCTTACAACTTCAGTGTCACGAAGATAAACTGCAAACCCGGTTTGACATCGACCTAGTCTCCCTGGCCTGGAAAGATGACCGCGTAATCAGCATCGCTGACTTTCATCCTTATCAGCGTGACAAACGAGGATGGAAAATATCGACTCGTCGAAAGGCGCGGCGAGGAAACAACCGACTGTATAAGCGAACATTTACATAGGCCATGGGATATCTATCTGCAAGGTTGGTCAGTATTCCACGAGGTCACTGATAAAAATACACAAAAAGGACAGGAAATAACCGCACTCGTAACTCGAATGCAAACTCGATCGCTTCGAGAACGGAGCCGTGGACGACGGGGTTGGGAAAGTTACTTTATAAAAGTATCTAGTTACAGTTACAGTTTTTCGTTAAAAATGTAACTAGTTAGAGTTACAAGTTACTAATTCTGAGAAGTAACGTGTTACAGTTACTCAAAAAGTAACGAATCGTTACTTTGCAATTACCTTCTTGCAATGAAAATAAAAATATTAAATCTGTAGTTGAATTATAATATAAAGTGTTGATAAAGCCCGGATAGCACAAAGTATTGGCGTAGTATTGGGAAATAATGTAAATGCAATACAGTGCAATTATTGATACGTAACATTGGCGTTACATTAGCCTTTATTCTATATTCAATATTACAATTTTATTGGGCAATCTTGCTATACAGTCTAATATAATTTGTCAGCCAATTTTTATATTTAGCAGTTATACGTATAATTCATATTGCAGAATTTTACTGTTTATTCCATTGTCGTGTGTAAGTTTTATGATAAGGGCATACATATTCAACTTAGACATCTGCGGGATGCGAAACGAAGAAAATTGGTTTTTGGTTCATGTCGCTACGTCGATTTTTCGCCGAGTTATAGCGTTTTAAAAATCGGGCGCGCGCGCACCCATTCATTTAACAAGGCCGCGCGAGTATTACGCAAGTATTACGCGAGCGTACTACGTCCCCAAAAAACTGGCATCAAAACATACGAGGCCCAGGAGTTCGGTAGTAAACACCGTCGCGCGAGACGCCGCGCGAGACGCCGCATATACGCGCCGTCTGCTGCTTCTATCTCAGGATTAAGAGATCGCGAGTCGATATAATCGTCAATAACTTGGCACAGAAAAATCGTAGGAAGATGATCCTGGTCTCGTTGGAAAGCTAAGATTTCAGCGCTTCTAACGAGATAAGAATGGCTTATCTCGGATTATTAGTTTATGAGAAATCATTTAATATTTCTGAAAATAAAATTGATTGTCTTCCGAGATCGAGATTGCGAGCCGATATAATCGTCAATAGCTTCGCATAGAAAAATCGTAGCAAGATGATCTTCGTCTCGTTGGAAAGCTAAGATTTCAGCGCTTCTAACAAGATAAGAATGGCTCATCTCGGATTATTAGTTTATGAGGCATTATTGATAAATTGATTTTGTCCCAAGATCGAGAGTGTGAATTAAGCTTTCGATCGGATGAATCTCTCTCACGTCGTGCATTAAATAGCAACTTTAATTTATGTTCATTCAATATTCATTTTTCCATATATACACATATGTAATTGCACAGTTTGTTGTTGATAATCCCCTCCTCGGGTACTACCTTGTCGTGGTGGAAGGGCTTAAGTACCTGAAGGGTTACTCTCTAAAAATCACTCGGTGGTTTATTACTGAAAACAATGAATATTCACTGATTTACAGTAATGATGCACCGATTAATTTTTAGAGAATACAGACCCTAAAGACGGGACAACCAAAGGTACCCATCGCGTTCGGGAGTGCCGTATAAAATAATCGCAGTAAAGCTTTATAACCGGGAGAGTGTAGAATCGCGCGAACGATCTTTCGCGAGTGTGCCAGAGGACAGTCTGAGAGGAGGAGGAGGCTTCGGATAGGCATCGGGCGTCGTCGGAGCATCTTTGAGGTAAATACTTTTCATTTCGTATAAAATTTATCTTCTTCCTATCATTTATACCACAATTAAAAATAATAATTGGAAAGAGATCACAGTTTTAACATGAATTTTGTAATTGTATGTTACAGACTGCTGGAAGAGTCCCAGAAGGAGTCCCGAAGGACAACCTGAGTGGAGGAGGAGGCCTCGGATAGGCTTCAGGCGCCGGCGGAGCAACTTTACGGTAAATATTATTTTTCCTGTTTTGTAAAATTAATGTTTTCCGATTTATTGTTGAGTCATTTTATTTCACCATAATTTTAAAATAACTAAAAAATTAAGATAAAGATCTTTTGTGGAAAATCTTTCACGACATTTAAATCTAACTGAATAAAAAGTTAGATACGCGTTGAAATTATATTTTGCAAAATTGGTTTTGTTAAACGTTGTTTTTTAATATAAATTTTATATTTGTGTTACAGATAGACAACAACTCCGCTGCTGCGCGTCTGGTCGGTGAGTGCGAATTTTGTTTATTAAGGAAACGAATCTACACCTTTTAAATTGTAGATTGTAGATAGCAGATTGTAGATTGTAGATCGTAGTAAAATATATCTCGTAGATTCGTTTCCTGAAAATGGATAGGTCATGATAAAATAATTACAGCATTTAATGTTTTATTTAAAATATTCAACATTTTGGAAAAGAGTGGTAGAGATTTTTAGAATTTACGCGAAATATGACTTTGGATTAGTTTATGAAACTTTTCCATGGTCCATTTAAGATTGAAAACCTTGTTGGAGAACCAGAGTTAATCCCTGGTTTTCTTTGTCACGGATCCCCGGAAGCAACGGTTTTGGCACGAGGGCGCGACGTCGATTCGCGAAATTATAATAATAAAAAAAAGAAGAGAAGAGTTTATGTGTATATCCTTCTCCATAAATATTCTCCCATTAACACTAATAATGGAAGAATAATTTTTATTTTAATCAAACTGAAAATATACGAGATTGCATGATTTGAGAAACGATCGTCGTTAACTCCCTGCCAAAATGACCGCTATCGGAGGTAATCCGGAAAATCTGGGATTCATTCTTTCTTGCAGCGAGGACCTTGACCTTTGGATTGGTTTAAATTTTCCTTTTCCCGTGAAAATTAAAGACCTTGTTGGATAACCAGAGTTAATCCCTGGTTTTCTTTGTCACGGATCCCCGGAAGCAACGGTTTCGGCACGAGGGCTCGACGTCGATTCGCGAAATTTAA
>NW_011967195.1:547471-566806 GCF_000949405.1 Vollenhovia emeryi
TTGCAGCGAGGACCTTGACCTTTGGATTGGTTTAAATTTTCCTTTTCCCGTGAAAATTAAAGACCTTGTTGGATAACCAGAGTTAATCCCTGGTTTTCTTTGTCACGGATCCCCGGAAGCAACGGTTTCGGCACGAGGGCGCGACGTCGATTCGCGAAATTTAAAAAAAGAAGAGAAGATTTTATGTATATTCTTCTCCATAAATATTCTCCCATTAACACTAATAATGGAAGAATAATTTTTATTTCAATAAAACTGAAAATATACGAGATTGCATGATTTGAGAAACGATCGTCGTTAACTCCCTGCCGAAATGACCGCTATCGGAGGTAATCCGGAAGATCTGGGATTCATTCTTTCCTGCAGTAGGGCCTTTAATTTTCTTTTACATTCTTTTAATCTGATGAAACTCTATCGCACATATTACAATATGTTGAATTCACTTTCCATCTTGAATTGTTGCAAAAATTACACAAAGTATGGTTTGGCAAATATAGTCTTGCTGTATTTGTCGAGCTAATTTTTTATAACCTGTCCATTTATTTTTCATATTTTCTATATTTCATTTGATATATTATATAATATGTATTGTCAAGATGCATATCGCATGAACAACATGCACAATTACACGCATCTTCGCGGTCGGTTTTCGCGATCGGATTTTCAGGAAAAATTTTCAATAAATTATTAATTATTTAATTTTATCTATATTATAAATTTTATTTTATCGAGGAATTTGATTAAAATCACTCAAGCGCGAAGTAAATTTTTTTCTATACGGACTTGAATTTCGAATTAAAAAATCAAGTTACGAAGAGATGGTCAATATTTTTAAATAAATAACGGAAATAAAATTAAATTTGATTCGTATATACAGTAAAGTTTTGTGAATTAATATTCTCCTTTAATTAACCTCTCGTGGTCGTGCATTTTGCGATACGATCGACACTCGTATATTCGAACCGTACGAAATATTTGTCGGTGACGATAACCGACTATGGAAGGAGTTTTCTTCCTTCCTGATCTCTGGTCAAAATGACCGGACTGTATGGCCAGGAGCAACGAAAGGTAGGTCCAATCTGGCCCAACGCAAGATTCAACGAGATAAGTGGTCCTTCTTGACCACGATGGTTAGGTGTAGTGTAAACAAATTTGTTTAGATCTACTTGTATACATATATCTTTTTATGTGCCAAAAATCGGGTGGGATATTCTTTTTTATATTTTCTCGCGTCTGTATGCGAGATTGGAAAAACTAAATTAAATCTCAATCGCACGCGAATTAAAATTAATAAAAAAAAATAAAATAACCTCAAATTATATCCCTAATAATCGCGTCGCGGTTTTATTTGAAATAAATAAATTTTAATTAAAAATTTGTATGTTTGTTTGAACGGGTAGGTAAGAAAATGGACAGATAGGACTATAAAGATGAATCGGAATACGGGTAGATACGAATTCGGGTAGGTAGGAATTCGGGTAGGCAGGAATTCGGGTAGGCAGGAATTCGGGTAGGCAGGGACTGGGAGACATAATTTATAACGTTTGTCGTAGACATAAGTAAATTGTATGAAGAAAGTTAAATAATAAAAATGTTAAAAATCGTATTGTAAAGAAAAGGGGACCGCTGATTGGAATCAGCGGGGGCGGCGGAGGGCCTCTTTAGATTAACTTTACTATTGTATGAAATTTTAAGTTGGTCTAAAATAATCTTTTATGCGATAGATTTTCGTTTACGCATTTACAATACGATTTTTGTTTGCACATTTATAAAGAATGTTACATATTACTCTCTAAAAGTCAATCAGTGAATTATCACTGAAAACGGTTATAACTATTGAATTATTCAGTGGTGTACTTGTAACTGTGAATCAGTGGGTATTCACTGTTTTCTGTAACAATCCACTGATTGACTTTTAGAGAGTAGACATAGCTACATGTTTTATATTGTAATATATTATAAAATTAACTAGTAAGAATATTCTTAAAGTCGCCAGAAGTAATTAATAAATTAATAACATCAGTGAGTTTTATTGACCATATTTGGCAATTAAAACCTGGGAGGTCCCAGGTTCGAATCCTGGCTGGGGTAATATTTTTCGCAATAGGAATTTTAATTGCCAAATATGGTCAATAAAAATCACTGATTATAAAATTAATTGTGATGAAAATATAATAATGATAAACATGTCAAAATAAAATAATTATTGTAAAGAAAAGAGGACCGCCGATCGACATTGGCGGGGGTGGTCGAGGGCCTCATATTTTAGGAATGCACTTCCAATGTAAACACAGTACCGTGCAATTATTGATACGTAACATCGGCGTTACATTAGCATTTATTCTATATTCAATATTACAATTTTATTGGGCAATCTTGCTAATACAATCAATCCAATATTAAATTATCAGCTAGGTACAATATCAGTAGTATATTTGCATTTATTTTATGACCAATATTGGTGTTATATTGGGGAAATATTGGCCAATTCACTGCCAATGTTTAACCAATGTTAGCCAATGTACAGCCAATGAATTGTACTTCTAGGGGGGCGTTTATTCGCAAAGGCAAGGCCTATGCGATTAAGTGAAGGTTTAAAAAATATATAAAGTAACTATTAATGTAACTATTAAATTAGTTACTAACTATCGAAAAAATGTAACTGAGTGAAGTTACAGATGGAGAAAAAGTAACGAAATTAAGTTAGAGTTGCCAAAAAGAAGTAACTGTAACTATAACTTCGATACAAGTAACGAGTTATTTCCCAACCCTGGTGGACGACACGGACGAAATAACACGCAACGAGTCAAGATAAAGTGCAAATTATTAGTGAAAATGTGAAGCGCGTATTATTTTCGGACTGGTGAAAGAACTTCCGTTTGTCGTGCTGATTACTTTCGTCAGATCGAAAGTCCCGACCGAGGCCAATATCCGTTCCGTATCGTCGCAAATAATCAACTCTAATATCGACAATATTGATCGCGGTCTAACCACGTTCAAAAATCGCGTGTAACGCAAACAACGATGTCGATACATTACGCAAATTAATATCGAATATGATTATGACGCAGCAGATCATGCCCCGCGACCGAAAATATTTGCACGTCGAATTAATTGGCCCGCGAGTCTGCTCGCGGCCGCGGAGGCTGCCGCCGCGCTTGCTTCCTGAAATCGTGACGAGATTGCAGGCCCGCCGCTGTCACGTTATTCACGACTGTAACCTTACAGAAGTATGAGCGAGATTACACGGAAAGGTACTCCGAGAGTATTTCAAGTGCAAACGAAACTACGAAAAATTGCATATGGTAAGGAGTGAGAGAAGGACTCGCGCGGTGTATTCGTGTCCGGTTCAACGCGCAAGGAACACAGTGTGCGAAATGGATTATACCTCCGCAAAGTCAAATAAGCTTATATCGCCCGAGTTACGCTACGACGACGAGTGCGGCAACGACCCCGCGAACGAGAGCTTTATCTCGGATGCTTTCATCCCTTCCGGCGTGCGCTCGCATCCTTACCGGATGCTGGGCGTCCGCGCGTATCCTCGCGTGCACGCGCACGTACATGCCGCGCGATCCATATCACGGATGAACGGATTAAAGAAACGTGTTAGAATGGGGCACGCGCCACTGTTATTACGCTGGGTTCTCTCGGCTGAGCCTAAAATGGTTCAACTGTACAAATGCAAATCTCGATATTAAGCGGAACGCCGCGGAAATGCGATTTACGATTGAAACGTAATTTTCATTCAAGTTGTAGGGCTTTTGATCAAGAGGTAACTACTTAATGTAATCATGGGACAGTGTCTCCGAAATCATTATGATATCCTTATGAAATCTCCATGTAATCGTTTCGCCTTCATTTTCAAGTTTCTTCACTTGTTAGACAATGAATATTAAATTTGAAATTTTTGACAGCTGGAGACAAACCATTTTCGTTTTTATAGTTTTAGAAAGAAGAACTTTTAACGTTCAACTTTTTTCGAATAATGCTACAGTATTCGCAAATCATGTTTATACAAAAAATTATTTTTATTTAAAAAAATAGTTTTAGGCTACTTACCTGTGAAAGGAGATATTTTTCTCGTTGAGTTGTTTTTGTAAACTGCACACACAACAGAATTTTATTTTTCTCACGTTGCAAATTTCACAAAAAAAACGAAAACCTAACGAAGATATTCTTTTTTTCTGCAACTATAATAGCATAAACATAAACGTAAACGAACACATAAACGAAAATATTCTTCTCCTTGTATAACTATAAAATGGAAAAGTAAACAGAAACATTCTTCCTAAAACTACATATAAAATGAAAATGGTTTATCTCCAGCTCTCAAAATTGTCCGTGTGTCAAAGACGCCCCGGAGAACATTACGCTCGAACATAGCAATGAAGTCCCTTTATTCTCTGTCTCACTCGGTTATTCTGGCTTCACTTTTTCACAGAGCGCATGGCAGGTCCATTTATACTACGCCCATGAACTGTAACATCCAGGTTGACCGTTAAAAGCATTTCTATTACTATAATATTTGTATTATTCTCATGAAACGGTAAAATATTACTTATCGTTATTGATTTTACCTATGTATATCTATAGCTTATTCCGAGTTGAGTCAAAATTAAATGATAGGGAGATTATAAGTTTTTGCAGGGTTGGGAAAGTTACTCTATAAAAGTATCTAGTTACAGTTACAAGTTACCAATTTTGAAAAGTAACACGTAACAGTTACAGTTATTTAAAAAGTAACGAATCGTTACTTTTCAGTTACTTTCTTGCAATGAAAGTAAAAACATCAAATTGGTATTTAAATTGTAAAGCGCCGATGAAGGTGTTTATGCATTAATGTAATGCAAGGCCTAATGCAATCTGTGGAGGTTTAAAAAATATATAAAGTAACTGTTAATGTAACTGTTAAATTAGTTACCAGTTATCGAAAAAATATAACAGAGTTAAGTTACAGTTACAGATGGAAAGAAAGTAAGGAAGTTAAGTTAAAGTTACCAAAACAAAGTAACTGCAACAGTAACTTTGTTACAAGTAACGAGTTACTTCCGAACTCTGAGTTTTTGGAATTTATTTAATTCGTGATGTACAGCTTTTAGAAGTAATATCTTTGTATTTTGATTTCTATCTGCACATGAGTGTAAACGCGATAAAGTGGTGAATTTTGCGTGAGATAGGTCTGCGATCGAGTTGAGAGCTATCTCGGGAACGTTTCAGGCATGTGCCGCATGCATTTCCATACGTGGGACTGGTGCACGCTCGCACACGCTCGCTAATTAGACATATACGATAAAATACGAATTCGTAAACGCCAAGAGACGAGAGTTTCCAAACGACGAGTCGCGCGCGATCTCGTCCGAGGCGAGTCACGCGTTCACGCCTCTCGACTTCCATCGAGAGCGTCGCTACTAGACGAGCGCGAAGTTCTCCTTTGTACACTCGCGCATTGTTCGACCGTCGAGGCGTCCAAGTATCCGGGGCGAGTGCTCGCCGTTCGAACGACTCTTCTCGACAAAAGGAGTCGCGAAACTTTGCGAGCGGGTAACTTTAACGAGAAACAAATAAATAAATCATACGAGCCAGCAGCCGGTCGGCCGCGCTTTGAGGGGCACTCGTCGGCCCACCACCATCGTAAAGATTTATGTTCTCCCCCCTTTATCTGTGCTCTCGAGGCGGTGCAGCGTTGCGCCCCAACTGTGCGCGATATGTGCGCGCTCGTGGACCATAAATCCGCGAGCGTCAACTCGGATCGGAGGCCTCGAAGCTTAGCGCCCCTTATCGCTCCAAGATACGAAGGCTTATCGCGTGAAATTATGGGGCCCGCGGAATATTGCTTCCGCGATTAGAATATCATCGGAACCGCGCGCGTCGGGAGACGGACCCGCGCTTGCTGCAATTTATATTCTCTATTTCGTCGAGCGGAGCGTCGATGATAAACGAGACGCGGATCGGAATCCGCGCGACTCGATATTTCCGGTTCTCTGGGTTCCACAGCTACGTATAAATTACCTCCATCGACCGTATATACAGGGTGTCTGACACGAGAAGACCCTTACGAAAAATGATGGTAGATTGGGTCAGACTAAGAAGAAAAATCATTTTTCGTAGGGGTCCTCTTACATTAGACACCCTGTATGCACAGGGTGTTATGTAATACGCGTCTTACCTTTTACTTACGGATAGAGCGGACTAGACTGAGTCGAAAAGTCCTTTACTATTTTGACATTTTCGCAATAGTTAACGAGTTATTAATTATTAAAAATCGCTGTCTTAGCCCGGCCTAACATCGGTGTTGCTAGGCGCGCGAGGAGTCGTTTATTATACGTAGCCGTTGCCGTGTTTCATAGACAACTCCCCGCGCGCCTAGCAACGCCGATCGCGGGATGGCTAAGAGCGATTTTGAATAATTAATAACTCGTTGACTATTGCGAAAATTACAAAATGGTGGAGAACTTTTCGACTCAGTCTAGTCCGCTCTATCTGTAAACAAGAGGTGAGGGTATTACGTAACACCCTGTATATATTTTTGTTTACTTCTAATTGTAGCGCGTTCAAAATATAGTCACGCGAATCGGGTGAAATAAAAAGTGCTCGCGCCGAGTAACTTCGAAAACCGGGGGGAGATTCAAATAACCGCGTAATCGAACGTGCTCCCATACACGCCTCGCGCTTTTTATTTTCCGTCCGGCGAGAACTGTAGTTTTACTTTCCGGCTAACTACAAAATCAAATAGTAAATCGGCGGCGGCTGTCATCTTTTATACATGCTCCGTCGAACGCGCAATCAGTCGATCGCGACCGGCCGCGAAACGGGGAGGGGGTTTAAAAAAAATACGCGCGAGCGAAACTTGCTGCTCGTGCGGGCCGGAAAAATAACAGGCGGGCATGTAGTTTAGCTGGGAGAGCTATGGCGTTTATTGCGAACGAATAAAGCACGGCGGCGAACGTGTTATTCACTGACGATGGTGCGTTTCGCCTAGTCCGAGCCTTTTTTCGAGGTAGCGCCCCGTATACCGCGTTTATCCTCCTGCGCGCCGAATCGAAATTAAACGGACTCACCCTCTCCCCACTCCTCTCCGCCGCGATGCGGTGCGGGTGCAGTGGGTAAGTGCAGCGCTTTCCGCGTGCGTTCCATTACGATCGTTTCAGCAATTTTGTCCGACGCGCCCGCGCCCGGTCGATGTGCGTGCAACGAGGTAATGGCGGTTGTTGCGCGCTGGTTTTATAGGACCGGCCATCGTCTGGTTACTGGCGCGTTAAGGCAACGGCCCCACTGATTTTCACAAAGGATTTTTAATTCCGCTGTAATCCGCGCGCGCCTCAACGATATCGGTATCCCGCGCCGGTGGCGCGGCGATTTCGACGGTTTCATTAGTTTTTGAATATAACGTTACACAAAGTATCGCGATATTCGGGAACATCGCGGGAATGCAATATCTTTTATACCGCTCTGAAGCCGGAAGTTGCATCTCGTAATACGAATTATTAAATTATCGGTTTTCGCCGAAACGTTAGCGCGCGCTGCGCAATACGAATTTTACACTTCATTTGTAAAATATTTTATTATTTAATACGCGTACGCGCGCGACGAGTTATTTTCCCTCGCCCCGGTGTCAGGGGAGCGTACGAGTAATATCCTAATGACAAAGTAATTTGTTTATTTAACCGGAAAGCTAAATGTATCGGTAAACTCTGATGAATCCGATGACAAAATAAAAATATCCTCCCGGTTTCTGTATTTCTGAGCTGTCGGAGTGTGTAAATCGCGCGTTCGCCAATTTTTGCGATTAATTGAAACGCAATGGCACTTAACTTAATTGAAGGATTGGTCACTGTTCGTCACCGTTCGACGGCAGGAGAAAGCATGAACTTTCCATTAATACCGCCAAGTACATCCGCGCACTTATCTCACTGTCCATTTGCGCGCGTGACGCTTCAGCATGCCTGTCTCTCCGTCGAAGGAATCATTTCATCCGTGTCGCGGCAAATTGGTAAAGTTTCTATGTTTTAACGCTGGCAAGTTACCATGCCGACGTTATCATGTATAATTTGATATTCCGTGCGACACGGGTTGAGTCGACCCTTACATCTCTCCCTCGCACCTGAAGCCCGACACCGGAGGGGCGAATTTTCAGCGGGTGGTCTTACAACGCGAAGGTCCTTCACGGATTTCACGAGACGAGCCAAGAAAATGGACGAATTAGCATTTAGAGCGCGATTTTACCGCGTACTCGCGAACACTTCCACCGCTCCTGGCTCTCACAGGGATGCGAGCTTAAGGAGATACGTATATCCACCGAAGGTATGGCAAACCAGAAACTACGTTGACTACTTTGAAACGTGATATAGATTTTGTTATTAAAGGTGTTTAGTCCTCGTTTACGCAGAATCCTTAACTACCGCCTTTTGTGGCAATTGAGTCGCACACAATAAACTGGTCATTGAGAATTTATATATGAAAATATTATTTAATAAGATTCATAATATATAATTAATATAGGGGAGAGTTGCCGAATGCGTACCATTTCAGGTGTTATTTATTATACCATATATCCCATTTGCTACTGATTTGTACGCAAGCAACCGTTGA
This sequence comes from Vollenhovia emeryi, assembly GCF_000949405.1. NCBI lineage: Eukaryota > Metazoa > Arthropoda > Insecta > Hymenoptera > Formicidae > Vollenhovia > Vollenhovia emeryi. The sequence goes on from NW_011967195.1 coordinate 556,061, forward strand.
AAATTGTAGTTTAATGTTTTAGGCATCTATTATTACATGTTTAACATTTCCCTAATAACAAATTAATTTGTTACAAGTCTTTTTGTAATATTTTGCGAAAGGTACGATTTAGGAAATCGGTTACCTAAATCGTACCTCCTTGAAATAGTCAAATTTATGAGTAAAAATAATAAAAGTTTGAATAGATAGTATAAGATATATATATAAGAAAGTAATACTTATTTTATTAATAATTTATCTAAAAAATCTAATATTTAATAATTTAAAAATAGTAATTAACGATAATGGAAAGGGCGTTAAAATACAATTGACGTAAAGTTATTTTTGCGATTTACATTTATATTAATTGTATCACTCTTACATATATCGTTTATTGTTTATAAAATCTTACCGCGGTACGAGATAGGAAATCTTGTGGTGGTACGATTTAGGAAACTTGGTGCATTTTATAAAAATATTTATTTAATCCTTATAATAATTATAATTATGTATATGCAATAAATGTAAAATATTCTACAGTAAACCTTCTTTCATGAAAAAATAAAAATGAAATGAAGATAATAGAACGAACAAATCTTGAAAAAACTCATTCGTGAAATTAAAAAAGTCTTCATTTTTCTCCTAGAAATTTCTATTAGAAACTTATCTGATATTTTCTATCGCTACTTTTTATCGTAGTTATTTCGTTACACATATAATTGTTTCTATTTCCACTAATTCCTACGAAATGTTGAGCGTTCTCAATCTTAAAATAGAGTTTCCAACGTGATTCTTACTGTGATTATAATATCCGGACTCATCTCCTATCACTCTTTGTCTCGTGAATTGATCGCTCTGCGAATATTAGGTGCAGCCCTGCTGTATTTCGCCCAGACGAGTGATGGCGTGTGGCAGCGCATGCACTCTCGATCACGTATGTCCTCGGGTATATCTTTCGCGCTTTCTGACGTGCGCGTCCCGGTGGGAAGTGGGAAAATAAATAAATGACGAGCGATTCCCGCGGGTGGCTGCTAGCCCGGACGAGGCAAGGAGCAATTTCTGTGTAGATAGCGCGAGAATTATGGCCCCTCGCGAGGCGACGGAGGTTTAAGCCCTCCCCGGGTGTTCCTAGCCTTACAACTCGGTAATTTTTACCCTCCGAGAAGTTAAGAGTAATTTACTAGCTCCACGTAGGCGTTATTCGAGAACGTCCTCCTTGGGAACGAAGGCGCCGCCGCCGAGCGTTTCGGTGGCTTCGTCCTTGTTAATTGTCTACCCCTGATGAACTTGATTTTCAACGGGGACAGGACGTCGCGGTAAGATAGATGTCGGCAATATCGCAACAAAGATAGCTATTCGTCCCTGGCTCTTAATGAGAGGGACGTGTTTAATTGTGGATGGTAGTCGGCGAACTTTTGAAGAATTAATACAATAACCGAGTAAAGTTTGACAACGGCGGTAAATGACATTGTAATGTTTCAAGTGGATATGAGTTTAATTGACGCGATGTAACGCGTGGTAATTTCACGTTAAATCGTTATTTCCTTGAAACAATTGGTTCGCACGAAAGACTGGTATCTTGTAATCTAAGAAAGTTAGCCGATTAAGACTTTTCTATGCTCCGTTCCTAATCAGACACTTAAATCTGTTGTAAAATAGAATTTTCCTATCCTGCAACGCAGGATCAAATTTTGGAACTTGCGGAATAAGCTATGCGTAAGTTTTCGCATTTTACATCAAACTTTGCACCATTCATTCTTGATTCTTTTTACAATATACGTAACGTTTCAAGAATAATGACGCAATGTGTTATCATTTTGGAGTTTATTGTTAAATCTGCTTTGACGTACACGAGCAAGGCAAGATAACACGAGACTTTAAACTGCATATTCTTGAAGTTGCTCTTTATGAAGCTTCGCGTAAAGCTTGGGCGAGATAACACGAAAGAAGAAAGAGATAACTACACTTAAGCTACACTTAAGCTTAAATAATTAGAGGATATAAATAACAGTGTAAACTGTACAATAATTATCTGCCGAGTTTTAGGAAACATTATTAGCAAATACGCGCTCAATAGTGAATTTTTCCAAACTTTCGATAGAGACTTGATTAAATTCATTTTGGTATTCATCAAAACATGCTCGTACTTTTTAACACAATATTCGACTATTAATATTATAGATTAAAATAATTAATAAATTAGCAAAAGTGTTTGAACAAAATCATGTATTGTATATCTGCGGAAAGTTTGTACTTAATAGTTGTATGCTTCAGCCTATGACATGATTTTTTATAGGTATATTGTTTTAAAGATATGTTAAATTACATGAAAAATACACCAGTGTAAAATGTGTATTTTTCCATTTTAACACGGATAATTTTTACACTTGTTATTTATGTATCTTTGCAATTTTTTTATAACGTAGTCTGATTAATGGTCAAGCTAATCTGACGCTTAAAAAACAAACGTTATTCCTTAATTTTTTGTGTAATAAATAAATCTTGAAAGTTGCCGTTTTTTAAGCTTTCCCGCTCGATTTTCTGTGAGCGGCCGCCGGAGAAAGAACCTCTGTAGGTCTTCGCTGTACAAAGATTGGGGTCCTACGCATTATATTTCCGCGATATTAATTTAGCGCGGAGGAGAAGGAAAGGGGGAAGAGAAAGTACTGTCGACGCCATTAATTCGATTGGACGAGTTTCGGCTCGCAGGCCTCGGGGATCCATTATGTATCAGCGGGATCGATTTGGTCTGCGAGCGGTAAGATTAAGGACAGGGACGATCGCAAGAAGCCGCCGACTCAGCCACGGAAATCCCGAACATAATTTTCTCCATACGAGTTTCAAATCTCCCGAGATAATGCGATGTTGCGGCTCGGTGCGCGAATATACGGTTTGTAGGAGCGCAACTTACGAGGAAGTTTACAAATGTTTCTCTCTGTCGTTCTCCCTCATGCCAAAGATTACCCGGAAAATCGAGGAGTCTGATGGGAGGGAATGAATTTAGGGATACCGCAAGGCTGCGCGTTAAAACCTTTTAAAGAAGGAAGAAAAGAAAGGATTTTCAAGCGTCACATTTACATTTATATCGTTCATTAATTTAAGTCTTAAACGGTTAGATGATAAATTGAACGTAACATAACGAATTAACGTTTGACATTCGGTTCAAACAGCTGATTTCGTCGTGAAAAAGTATACTTTTATTCTATTTTAAGTATTAGGTGCACAATTTAATTTTTGGCTTGTTGTGTCACTCCAAAGGCAAGCTCTGATTGAGTTTGATAAGAATTTTCTTCCTAAAGCTGTTTCAATTCTTCGTTCTCCACTTTTTTCACCGTTGTCCAGGACGTTTGTCATCGTCCATATTGAAAACGCCATCCCGAAACTTTTGAAACCACTTTTTACATTTACTACAAGACACAGTATTTTTTCCTAAGGCCGAGCATATCATTTCTTTGGCCTCACTGGCAATTCTCTTTAGTTGGAAAGCGAAAAGAAGGCCTTAGATACCTGCTTTTCGAACGACATCGCTGTCCCTACCATAGTATAACTAGTGAGTCCATTCTCTGTCGACCCCTTTGATCTCCCGATCACGTGGTATTCCGCCATGCACCCGGGCAGGATCCAGCGACGTGTGTGTGTGTGTATACGTACTCATCAAAGCTACGCTACCACACATACAACTTTCCTCTTGTTCGTCTGCCCAGGACAATGTCGGATGCGCAGAAGGGATCGACGCGAAACGAAACAAATGACGGAGTGGACCTACTAGTTATACTATGTCCCTACTGTTTCTGAAGTTATGTCAACCACCAACTACTTTACCGCGTTTCACAGTCGACGGATAGCGTTTCAAACCTACCATGCGTAGAGATCCTGTAATCAGAGACTGGCCATAAGAGTTCGTCAAATTCCTGCGAGCGAGAGAGAAATATAAGCCTACGCCACATTCTGACGATTCGAATTTGACGAACTCTTATGGCCAGTCCCTGATTACAGAGCCTCTAACCATGCGGTAGGAATAAAATTTAAAATTGTATAGGTGCCGTAACTGATTGAATGTAGGGGCCGAGAATGAAGTTGTACATCATGTATATCGCTTTTATGACCACTCAGTTTACGCATTGTCACAGCCGTCGTTTGTATTCGTCGAGCGAAACCAAGAGATCGGATAAGAAATAACAGAGGGGCTGATGAAATATTCAGTGAAATGTAGCAGAATGGACGAAATATCTGGCGGTTGTCCCGCGAAAATCGGACTGCGATTGTTAGGATTAATCGAATCTTTCGCAAACGGCCGTAATTATCATCAACGGCGGGCCAAGCGAGACCCGGGGAGTCCCCGTCGCATTTAAAGCGCGGAACGACCTGAACGATCGTTTCGCTTCTTTTAGCACTCGTAGCTTCCTCAATCTGCCAGTAACGTCTAAAAAGCTGAAATTGTGGCCAAGTGGTAGGTGGTGGTGTAGGAAGCGCGCTTCCACGAGACAAAGCCGGATTGTTCCGCCGCGCGCGGGAGGAAGAGGCGGAACGATCCTGGGCTTCCTGCAAACTGAAACCCACCGCCTCCTCTTCCCTCTCTTCCTCCTCTTCGCCCTGCTGCCTTCACCGCGACGTTCGTAGCGAAAGCTCGTTATATTTAAGCCGAGAAATATATACACGTGTACGCGCCAGTTAACGCGGCTGTTACACATGACTTGGTTGGCGCATTCGCCACGGTACGTTGCGTGTGTTGGTATTGCGAATTAAATTATTTTCATCGTCATATATACATATATGACGTTTATATATATATAAACAGTCACACATATGTATGTGGCGAAGCGTAACGCGGCCAATTTTCGTGCCGCCGAATTCCGCCGCGGCGCAATTTAGCGAGAAACGTTCTCAAATGTGGTACGCGATATGGCGCGTTGCGGTCTGACGTACATGCAATTGATAAGAGAACTCATTTCTTAATGCGGTATCAAGTGCCAATGACACACTGGCCGGGAGAAATTTTTCGTTGGAATTTTCTCGCTGATCAAACGCTCAATCTAGCCATTTAAGAATGCTTCGAAAACAAGATTCACGAATTCGCGTACTTTCTGTGGCAGTTAATTTGATACCAACATTCTGTATCAATCAGTCAAACCTAGTAAACGCGCCAACAATTACAACGGTTAAAATCGACATACCGCGATTGAGAGAAATCTGAAAGAGACGTCAACTTGTCGGGATTCAACAGTTATTGTTTTCGACAGCATTTTGTGGCGTATTTTCATAACCAGCAAGGTACGCACGCGATACACATTTCCGCGGTACATTTCCGTATATAGAAACGGATATAAATCTCGCGGAATAACAGGAAACGGCCGGAACTAAAAGTAATAGAGAGCAGACTGAGTCTCAAATGTCGCAGTTCAAACCGCGGACAAAAACCATTTGGGAGGAAATGGCTGTAAAGCCGGTCGCGTTTTGACTGAAAGAATTCTTCACGTCGTTTCTTTGTGAAAATAATTCGTCTGCATCTGCGGCTTCGTCCCCTCCATTTAGAGCTTACCCGAGGATCTCGGATTCACCTTATTTTATTAGAGAGACCCAATCCGTGTTCTTCTCGTGAACATCTCGCGAAGAAATCCTTCAAAGTTTCGTTATCTTTATACGCACCACAAAATCTTTCCTTCTTTCGACTGGTCTTACGACGTAGTTCCGGCCGTTCAAAGTTGTCGAACAGATGCGATCGAAATGAACTATTGGGAATGGCGAATTCAATACCCAACTTAACGGAATAAATAACGAATCTCTGGCTTATACCGAGTGTCCCAGGAAGAAAGGTCAATATTCTGGGAGGAGATAGTATCGGTCATTCTAAGCAAAAATGTTCATATGAATATATGTCCCATTCTCCACTGTTTCCAAGATAGAGCTATTTAAATGTACAGTTGCGAAATTGCTGACAAGAGAGAAATACTACGTACTATTTCTAATATTTATTGTTCGAGTGATACATTTTTGCAGATCATAATAAATTTTCAAAAATTCCACCGTTAACAACAATGCATCTTTCAACTCTTGTATGAGGCATCTCGAACATTTCTACAATGTTATCAGCATAACAGTCGACAGACGTATAAGAGTAAATTCCCGCAGACGTTCATGAAGTTGAATGAAGGGTGAAGTTACAGAAAATAGTAAATACACGAGACATTCAAATAGTTCTATCTCGGAAACAGTGGGGACGTGTATTCATATGAACATTTTTGCTTAAAATGACCGATACTATCACCTCCCAGAATATCGACCCAGAATATTTCTTCCTGGGACATCCTGTATAACGCAAACGACTCGCGTCGAATATATTATTTATGGACAAAGATAAGAGGGTCGAAGTGGGGCGGGAAAACGCGGAGCATCGATCGCGATAAAGGATGTGTCGTAAATACATACACTGCAATTATTGTAAATATTATTTATTGGACTCTTAGGCATCATTGGGTACAACGATTACACCACGTTGCTTACTTGTAACACCTTAGCGATCTGAAAAAAAACTCGGGTTCGTCAAAGTCGTCTAAATTAACATGAAGACATCAGGTATGTTTATTTCGTATCTATAGATAGTACCGACTGCGGTCACGCGCGCTGGTAAAGACGTACCGGCGGCAAAGATTAGCGATTAGCCGCCAGTAAGCCGAGTACAAATTCTATCTTTACAAAAATTAGGAACCACCGAATTCACGAAAGAGAGAGAGAGAGAGAGAGAAAGAGAGTTACCTTAAGGATGCTCGAAAGAAGCGGAATCGATCGGAACGGGACCGCTACGTCGCGCCTACGTCCCGCGTTTCCAATCGAATATAGATCAAAATATCGCAAAGACAACAATGTCCATGTTTCTCACGATGAGCTCTACAGCTAAATTCAATTTAGGACGTTCATAGGACACAGTGTACTTTATTGTAACGGTTCTCGTTGAAAAGTTCGTAACACAAAGCGCCCACCGCCGCTTTGCTCCTCCGCCTCAATTAACGAAACGAGCATTGTGATCGTGCGAACGAGATTCGGGAGGGAGGAGGGGGGGGAGGGGAGGGAAGGCGAACGAGAACTTATGGCTAAATAAAACTTTATAAAAATATATCAACGAATAATAAATATATCTCTAACAGCGTCACTGTATAATTCGTCGTGTACGGGCGTACGATAGCCTACGCATTTACAGTCACTATATACATACTATCAAACTCTACTTACTCTAAATAATATACAACAATTTATTTTTAGTCGCCCTATCATTGGAAATATTTGACGTTGCACAATTAAGTTTCTCTCGTCCGGTAGCCCATACGCACCTTCGTCCTGGGCGTGCTGGAGATTCGGCCCTGTGTCCCTCGTTAAAATCTGCAATCACGTCTTTATTCTATCGTGTCAGACCAGCCTGCCGGCTCGAACCTTATTATTTCGTTACTATCACGAGCGGTATTCGCTCGTCGTATCTTTTACTCGCGCGTCGCGGGCTCGTGTCGCGGTATTAAGGGAATCCTAAAGCCGTCTGTTTTATCGGCATTCTTTGTTACAAGTAATCTTTTAATTGGCTTTATAGAAATGCAAAACTCTTTTGCGGAATTAAAGTACGCAGCAAAATCTAAACTGTGCTGGTCGACTTTATATCAAAAACAAAAAAAAAATTACTAATTGTTGGTGCACTTGACGACAATGTTTGCTTGATACAAGAATTCTACAAGAAATATATACAAAATGCGACCAGCATACTCTAGGGACAACATATAAAATCATTATCATGCAATTAGAACTAAGATTAAGAGCCTAGAAAAACGATTACCTCTAATAAATGCAAGTCCAGAAATCCAAGTCTAGAAGAAGAGAAAAAGAGCAGCAGGCTTTTTTGAGAGAGGTCGCTGCCAAACATCTATCAGATTGTCAGTAGAACCATGGTGTTGACGATGTTAGAATTCGATCCAAAATCTCGGTCTGAGCAATGTGCAGCTAATAAAATTGCTGCTTTTTCGTAAAAGTTGCAAATTGGCTATAAATTTCTCGGACCGAATTTAAAAACTTTGAACTTGGAATTAAAAATGTCGATAATTGACGTTTTTAATTCCGTCTCTTATCTTATCGACACTGACCGAGTTCGCCAGCGGCTTTAGGATTCCCTTAATGGATCGCAGTTCGGCACAAAGATCAATCCATCCGAGTTTGTCCGACTTGACGGTCGTGTCCCTGTCATTCGCGAGAAACTCGCGAGCGGCAAGAAAGAACCGGGGAGGGGAGACGGGGAGGGGGGAGGGAAGAAAAAAATTGGTCTCCGTTTCGTTCTGATCCCTACACGCGGGAACGCCGTTCCACGATTCGCAAACACCGGCTTATTTATTTATTACCTATACAAGTATATACACGTCGTATGGCGCGTCGTATCGCGCGCGCAGATTCATAGTTTACAAATTTTCACTCTATATAAATACGTATCCCGTTTGCCCGCGCGATCTCTTCCTTCCCTCGACTATATTCTCACACATAAGGCCAGAGAAATTCAATTTTTAATCGTGCGTCCCGATCACACTCGTTCGTTGCGGACGCGCGCAGGCTTGCCTGAGGCGCGCCTTCGTGCGATCGTACGTTAAACGTAAACGCGTCTTCCGGAATCGCGTACCGGAGTAGAACAAGAGGGACACCCGTTACGAGATTCGAGAAACACCGAGGCCGTAATAATCCGCGCCGAAGGCGCGTCGCCGGAGCTTCCGTCATCGTTTCATTGTATTCGCGTAATGCCGTAGACACGCGAGTGTCGCGTCGCGGCATGTCGGGCGTATTGTGTGCGTCTTCTCGTTGACGCGAGAATCGCGCGGGGGGACATTCCTTCGGAGAATATACAGAGAAGCTTCCTCTCGCCACTGGGAAAGCTGACTTACGGGCTTTCCGTATCGCTAGGAATTTTGCCAAAGTTTCTTCCGCTTAAATCTCCACCGGGCGGTCGTCTCAGCGACGGTGCTCCCGCAGGATCGCCTGCAGGGTCAAACAGAGCAGAAGGTACGTGATACTCGCCGAACGGATGTGGGCATGGCTGTAACCGGAAGCGTGCGTCACGTTGAGTAAAACGGAAGCGTCGGCGATCCCTTCCGACGAGCGGACCAGCAGCAGCCATTCTCCCGCGTGGGTCCACTGAATCGTCTCGAAGCGCAGAGTCGTCCTGTAACAGGACTCCGTGCCGCCGTCCTGCAAAAGAGTAAAACGGAACGTGAATAATTGCTCCTTATCGCGCGCGTGTCTTCCATATCCGACCAAGTTCTAGTGAAAAATTTCGACCGCTGCTTTCAGCAGATATGTAAAGAAATTGAGACAACGGGACGTTCTTTCTGATATATTTGTATCTACATAAACATTATTTTCATTATCAAAAGTGTTCTATTTTTCTTCTTTCTTCAAATTGTTTAATATATCAAAAATTAAAATTCTATTATTTATTATTCTAATTCTATTCTATATAATAATAATAATTCTAATATTTAAAAGAGATATCATATGTATATACAAGTACATTACGAAATTATTGCAAGTTTAAATAAATTGTTTCTTAACGTTGCCGTTTTGAAAATGATCGCGCTTTTGTCACATTTTGTACAATTTGTCAGGCACGATGTTTTCACGATTATGATAAAATATATATATTATATATTATATTTTCCGACGAGAAAGCCGCTCTTTCTGTTAGCTGAAATACTTATTATTTGTAGTCAACGAGTTGCGGGGAACGAACTCGCTTGTGGTTGACCCATATCGAGCTGCTTTGTTCCCTGATAAGATGTCAAGCGAGACGCTATAGAGAGAATTCCGAAAGTTTTCTTTAACAAGTCGAGGTAGGTAACGAGCCAAGAGGTAAAATGGCATCTACAATTCACAGTGACGGTACCAAGCTCGTGCTCGCGGAGATCTTTATGAAGGACGTTTTTATGGCGCTTTCATGGCGTTTTAAACCATTGAGATCTGGTTGCCGCGGGTCATGCTCCAGACCAAGACGTTTTTATCGCATAATGCTCATTAACTTGCGATTCGATAACGTCCATCCAGTCGTTCTCTTATCGGGCACGGTCTCTTTCTCTCTCTTTCTCCCTTTACGATTAAACTTTCACGTAAAACTTCCGGCGAGAGGAAACTGGGAACTTCCGGCGTCGTTCTACGTTCTCGCTTCAATTATCCATCTTACCTTCGACTGCTTCTTCTTAGACCCCTCATCCCTCCACCCTTTCCATCTTCTTCATCTTTCATCCCCTTAAAATACGTTTTATTACTTTCCGCATTAGTACCTATAATGACTCCTCTTTCTCCGACTTCGTTTCTTTGTTCATGGAAAAATCAATCGTATTAAGCCGATCATAGGTTCACGGAACTTCCGGTTTATGGGATAATTGACCCTAATAGGAGAGCAATACTGATGGCTTGTACGAAACGATGGGGAAAAAAAGAGGTAAAATTTCCTCTTGATAAGTATTGATACGACTAAAGATTTCTGCAGCTTTCTTTTATCATTAGATATAGCTAATCGGATATTGTTCCAGGTTTTTATTGCTCAAGTTATGATTTTATATTGTGTTATTAAAAGCATATAAAAGCGTTCCGAGCTTTTATTCTTGTCGCCGTAAACATTAAATTTTGATATCATTTTTTATCTCTTTTAAAGACGGAAAATGTATTTATCATATTGCTATGTAGGTTAAAAGTTAAAAAGAAAAGAGCAGAGAAAGAAAAAAGCAGAAGTTAATTTAAATAATAGCATTT